>NW_006399752.1:580959-587747 GCF_000299155.1 Elephantulus edwardii | reverse complement strand
ATGTATTGCATTGGGAAAGTCAGTTGTCAGAGACCTCTCCAAAGTACTGAAGAGAAGTGATGTCAGTCAGGAAACTAGGTGTGTATGATACAGCCATGGTCTTTGCAATCACTTGCTATGTATCAGAGAGTTGGACAATGACTAGGAATGATAGAAGGAGAATTGGTGCCTTTGAGCTGTGGTGCTGGGGAATGGACTTCTAAGAGAACAAGATTTATCCTGAAGAGGGTGAAATCCTTGGAGGCAAGGGTTTTTAAGCTGTATTTGACATACTTTGGACAAGGTCCAAGAAGGGAAGAGTCCTTGGAGAGGGACATCATGCTTGGGAGGATGGAAGGACAGCACAGGAGAGCAAGTTCCTTCATGAGATAGATTGACTCAGTGACTGGGGTTGTGGGGGTAGGTGTGCCAGAGACAATGAGATTGGCAAAGGATAGATCAGGGTTTAGGGCTATTGTACATAGGATAGCTATGAGTCACAGGCAACTCTACGGCACATAACAACAACAACAACAAGCTTGGTTCTCGATTGTTGTTAGTGTTGTTGAGTACCATTGAGTTGAAACCAACCATAGCTAGCACTCCAGATGACTTTTAGAAGCATTAAATTATATGGGAGGAGAGTTCTCGTCTTTCTCCCATGGATTTGAACTACAAATCTCTATGTTGGAAGTGAAATTCCTTACCACTGTGAAGTGGCCCAGTGATAAAAATCTATGCTGCAATCTCGAAGGCATGTGGTTTAAATCCACCAGGTGCTCCACAGGAGAATGTTGAGCAGTGGCATCCACTTCCTAAATAGCATGCCTCTGGAAACTCTATGAACTTTGATAAATGTCAATAGTTGTAGAGAGGCTTCAGACTTTTTGTTCATAGGGTCGCTATGAGTCATGCTCAACTCAAAGGCAATCAACTATATATATTATTTTTATATTGGATAAATATACTTTCATTTTTCAATTCTTTTTCATTGTGATTTAAATGAAAGTTTGCAGAAAAATTAGATTTTCATTTGTTCATTGTTGTACATTTTCCTCCCCTCACCATCCCTTTCCCCTCCTTTAGTTCACTTCCTTTTTTTCATTTTTAATTTTTTTAATTAATTTTAATGAACATTTACATAGATTTTGGATTTCCATTCATTCATTGTTGCATTTTTCTCCCTACCCACTTCTACCACCCAGTTCACTCTTCTCTTTGAAAAGTAAAAGAAAAATTCCTTCATTGGTATATAATTCCCTCCCCACCCCAGTACACTCCACTATGCAGCCTTCATTTTGGACTCTTGTCATAACCATAATACCCAACCATATATTGCTTTTAAACTGTTCTCTCCCTCATTTGTCTCAATGCAGTATACATAATTTACCCAATTTTTCTCAGTCTCACCCTGACCCTGATGTCAGTCCCATTCTACAACAATGGCACTATGCACTGGTTGTCCTTTTGTGACTGAGATATTTCATTCAGCATAATGTCCTCCAGTCTTTTTTTTTTTAAATATTCATTTGTTATTTCAAAATTTCCTCCAACTCCCCCCCTTCCCCCAGTCCACTTTGCAATGCACCTCTTATACAAATAATACCTAATCATATATTCCTTTAAACAGTTCTTTCCTTCATCTGTTCCAATGCAGTGTTCATTATCTATCCCCTCTTTTCCTAGTTTCTTTCCAACACCCACCCATGTCAGTCCTGTTTTATAACAATGATGTTATACAGTATTTGTACTTTTGTGACTGAGATATTTCACTCAGTATAATGTCCTCCAGGGTCACCTATGTTGTGTAATGTTTTATTAATTCCTTTTTTTCAGTACTGTGTAGTATTCCACTGTGTGGATATATCATACTTTTGCTATTTATTAGGTTGTTGATGGGCACTTGGGTTGCTTCCATCTCTTTGCTATTGTGAATAACACAGCAATAAACATAGGTGTGCATACATTTATTCAAGTTGTGCCTCTGGCTTCTTAGGGTATATTCCCAGTAGTAGAATTGCTGGGTCAAATGTTATTTTTACTTCCAACTTTTTGAGACAGCACCAAACCACCTTCCATAGTGGTTGCACCATTTTGCATTCCCCTCTGCAGTGACTAAGGGTTCTAATCTCTCCACAACCTCACCAGCATTTGTTATTTGCTGCTCTGATGAACTTTGCTATTGTAGCTGGGCCCATATTGCTTCTAAGACTAATATTTATGGAAGTTGACAGCTTCATCTTTCTCCTGAAGAATAGATGGCAGGACACACTTAAATGTCATGACAACAGGGATACAGACAATAAAAATGACCTGTTAACAAAGTTTACGACGAGAAACTCTGGCATAAACTCATTAATCTTCCTTATTTATTTTGGGGAGCTTAACAAACAGATGCTGCCCTGGATATGCTCACCATGTTGTGCCAACTACCTGGCCAACTGACTAGAGGAAATCTATATTTGTTCCCATTCCAAAGAAAAGTGATCAGAGTGCTGAAATTATTAATCAATATCATTACTATCGCCTGCAAGCAAGATTCAGCTGAAAATTATACCAAACTACCGGAACAGCACATCAACAGAGAACTGCAAGAAGTGCAGGCTGGCTTTAAAAGAGGTTGTGGTACCAGGGATATTATAGTTAATGTTAGAGGACCTTGGCTGAAAGCAGGGAGAACCAGAGGAATGTCTATCAGTGTTTCATTAACTATGCAAAGGTATTTGACTGTATGGATCACAACAAACTGTGGCTAATTCGGAGAAGAATGGGATTCACAGAACACTTGATTGTGCTTATGTGAAACCTATACTTGGACCAGGAGGAAGTCATCAGAACAGAGCAAGGAAACACTGCATGGTTCAAAATTGGGAAGGGTGTATGCCAGGAATGTGTGCTTTCTCCATACCTTTTCAATCTACATGCAGAAAAGATTATCTGGGAAGCTGGGATTTATGAGGAGGAGTGTGACACCAGGATTTGAGGAAGTTTCATCAACAACCTGCATTATGCAGATGGTACAACCTTGCTTGCTGACTCTGAGGAAGACCTGAAGTGCTTGCTGCAGAAGGTCAAGGACTGCAGCCTTCAATATGGATTGAAGCTCAGTGTCAAGAAAACAAAGATTCTCATCACTAGATAAATTGGCAGCCTCATGATGGATGGTGAAGAGATTGAGATTGTTAACAGCTTTAGTTTGCTTGTCTCCACAGTCAACACTCTTGGCACCAGAAGCCAGGAAATTAAAAGACTAATTACATTGTGAAAGTCTACTGTCAAGGGCTGCTCCAGAGTACTGAAGAGTACTGAAGTACAATGATATCAGTCTGGAAACAAAGGTGTGGCTGATCCAGGTCATAGTCTTCACAACTATCTTGCTATGCATCAGAAAGCTGGACAATGACTAGGGATGATAGAAAGGAAATCAGTGTTTTTGAGCTGTGATGCTGGAGAAGAATATTGAATATACCATGGACTGCTAGAAGAACAAGCAGGTTCATCTTGGAGAGGGTGAAACCAGGCTGCTCCTTGAAGGCAAGGATTCTGAGACTTCATCTGATATTCATTGGGCATGTTCTAAGGAGGGACCTGTCCTTAGAAGACACATCATGCTTGGAAGGGTAGAGGGAAAGTGCAAGAGAAGAAGACCCTCGATGAGATGGATTGATTCAGTGACTGGGGTAATGGGGTTAGGTGTGTCAGAGATAATAAGATTGGTGTAGTATAGAACAGGGTTCAGAAATGTTGTATGTAGAGTTGCTGTGAGTTGCAAGGGACTCAACAGCACATAACAACAACAATCATCCTTTGGATTTGTCTTAGGGTGCATTCGGAGTGCTCTTTGGAGACAAGAATGATGAAGCTTTACCTCATATACTTTGGGAGGGGCTATTCCTTGTAAATGGACATGAGGCTGGGAAGGGTGAAAGATCAGTGAAGGAGAGAAAGACCCTTGACCAGGTGGACGGATGTGGCCACTACTGCAGTCAGCTTTTGTGTGTCAGGAAGTGTGAGTATGGCACATGATAGAACAAGATTCAGAGCTTCTATTCATAAGATCACTATGAGTTGTACTTGACTTGATAGCACCAAACAACAGCAACAATCATCCCTTATTTATTTTGGAGGATTTAGTTATCCAGGAAGTACTTAGTGCAGAAGATAAAAGAAGACAGCCTTCAACATGGAGTGAATATTAACATCAAGAAAGCAAAGATTCTTACCACTGAGTCAGTAATAAATGGCCCATGATAAATTGAGAAAGAATTGAAGCTGTTAATGATTTTGTTTTGCTTGGATCCTCGGTCAACATCCTTGATACTAGTAGTCAGGAGGTAAGAAGATTAATTGCTTTGGGCAAGTCCACTGTCAGGGACCTCTCCAAAATACTAAAGAACAAAGATGCCATTTTGAAGACTAAGGTGTGCCTAATTCAGGCCATGGTCTTTTCCATAACTTGCTATGTATCTGAGAGCTGGACAATGAATAAGATGACAGAGGAAAAATTGATACCTTTGAGTTGTGGTGTTGCAGAAAAGTACTAAATATTCCATGAACATGTCATTGTAACTAACAGGAATGTCTTGGAAAAGGTGGAGCCAGAATGTTTCTTGGAGGCAAGGATGACAGATCTTCAACTCACATATTTTGGACATGTTGCCAGGAGAAGCTATTCCTTGGAAAAGGATATCATGCTTGGAAAGGTAGAGGGAATGTAAAGGAAAGGAAAACCCCTATTGAGATGGATTGACATAGTGACTGAAGCAATGAGCTCATGTATTTCAGAAATGGTGAGAATGTCACAGGAGAGGACAGGATTTAGGGCTGATTCACTATGAGTTGTACTCAATTCATTAGCACCTAACAGTAACAGCAATAACCATCCCTACTCAAATAACATGTTTATTCTATGAAGTCTCATTTGATGCCAGTGATTACCTGGCCATTTTGGAAAACCTTAGTAATAAGGACCAAATGATACCACAAAAGTAGAAATGTTGCTACTCAGTGTAAAAAAAGAAACTACTAAAATCAATGCTCTTTTAAAATATTCCAAAGCTACATAAAAATATTCAGGCATATTTCAAGCTTGTAAGAAAAGTAGTCTGGTGTAGTATGCAATATCCTTTGCTCTGAGATGTTTATTATTGCAAATGTATGTCCATGAAAACCAAACCAATTGTCAATCTAATTCCAGTTTATGGTATCATGAGGTATCAGAGTAGAATTTCTACATAGCGTTTTCTTGGCTGAAATCTTTGTGGCAGTACATCACCAATTTTTAGTTGTCAAGTGTAAACCATTTGTGCAACCCATCGATATCAATAAATATGTCATTTGGTTCTGTTGAGTTGACCCACGAACAAAAGATACTCCTCTCTCCTGAACCGTCCTCATGACAGCGATGAAGTATAGATACTTAGTGGTTTTTAAAATAGTTTTGTAATTACTTTTTCTTAGAATCAGAATTGAATCAACAAGAACTAGTTTTTGCTTGTTTGTTTTAAATTATTTATAAGGTTAAACCATAGAAAATTACATTTGAGGTCACAAGTTGTGGAATATTTGCAACTTCCTACACCTTAACTTTCCAACTTCTTCTCTCTTGTTACGGAAGCCTCGTGCATTCAGAGTTGCACTCTTTACCCAGAGGCCTGCCTCTCTGGAAATTTGAATCTACTCATCAGCTGCTCCAGAGAAAGATGGGTAGTCTCTTCCAATGTGGTTTACAGCTTCAGAAATCCAAGACAGTCAGGAGTGAGTTGGTTCTGAGTTAATGGCAATCAGTTTGAGGTTTTTAGTACACTGGTAATTAATAGAATCAACTTAGAGTATGATTATTACTCATTAGAAGATTACAGTTTCTATGAGATCTGTCTGTTTTTAAATATTGGGCCTAAAATGCCTTTGAAAGTGTGGTAGGATGTTTTTTCCAACTCATAGCAAACTCATGTGACATAGAAGAACCATCCTACAGGATATTGTAGGCTATAATCCTTGTAGAAGCAAATAAATATGTCTGTCTCCTGTAGAGCCAATGAATGGATTTGAACCACCAATTTGTTGTTAGTAGCTGAGCATTTATCCACTGTGCCAACAGGATAAATTTTGGAAGGGTGTAGACATCGATTTAGGAGCCTGGGGCCACCACATTTAAACACTTGGCCGCTAACCAAAATGCTGTTGGTTTGAACCAACTAATCAAAATATTGGTAGTTTTGGCAACTGTGGTCTTCAATAGAATGATATGCCAGTCTACTTCCATAAAGATGTACAACTTTGGAATCCCTATGGGGCAGTTATGCCCTGTTCTGTAGTATTGTTATAAGTGGGAATCAATTCTATGTCAATGAATTTGTCCTTAGGTACTTACCACTAATCTCTAAAGAGATCAGGCATGCTTAGGTGCTATAAGTACATCAGTGAACAAGAGAGACATAAATCCTGGTCATCATGGATTTTATATTCTAGATGTTGACATTGTGGCTTATGTGAGTCTATGGGCAATGGCCATCAACTATCAACTCACTTGTAACTTAGACCTGTGTTGACAGTTTTCATCTTTGCAATTTGTTCCATCAGTAACTGTAGTCTTCACTGAACTCTACTAACAAAAATATTTATGAGATCTCATAGTATAGTTCAGAAAAAAATTGGTGCTGCTAATCAAAAGATAGCTTCTCTCTGGTAGTTTGAATCTATCAGCAACTTCACAGGAGAAAGATGTGCAATCTCCTCCAATGCCATTTACAGCATCTAAAACCCAGTGGAGGGTCAAATACAAGTTTGTTCACATTTAATGGCAATGA
>NW_006399752.1:573143-580262 GCF_000299155.1 Elephantulus edwardii | reverse complement strand
TATAGATATATATCTCCACTACATTGGGTAAAGAACTACATTGCCAACACAGAGGCATACGGTTCAAATCTAACAATTATTCTGGGGGAAAAGATGGGCAATCTCCTTCTGCATAATTTACAGCCTCTAAAAACCCATTTAAAGGAGTTGGTTTTGAATCAGCAGCAAACAATAACTTACACACACACACACACACACACACACACACACACACACAGACGTCAGGGGACTCTGGTAGCCTAGTGCTAAGAAGCTGTACTGAAATCTCAAAGTCATGCAGTTTGCACCCACCAGCTGCTCCACAGGATAAAAGGCAGTCTCCTCCCACGTGATTTGTGGCCTCTGAAAACCTGCTGGCGGGTCAGCTGTGGCTCAATTCTGACTCAACGGCACACAACACAACATACATTCACACAATCTATCTTTGAACAGAAGTTAGGTTTATGTGTCAGTGTTCATAAGATGACTAAGTAGGGTTAAAGGTACAGCTTGTGGCTGTGGAACAGAGCTGAGTTAGAGAAATGACTCTACAACTTTGGCTTCATTTGCAGTGTGTTCTAGCCAGCTGAGATTCCTGCCAATTAAGAGGGTTCCCTAGAGAGAAACTCTGAGCGCATCAGCATAAATTTAAATTCTGGACCCCCAAATATAGTTTCCAAAAGAGCCTCCTTGTTCTTTGCTAATTACAAAGTAAACATTTCTCTAACAGAAAAACACTTTTTCTTTTCATGCTCCTGCCCTCTCCTTCCCACCACACTAATATAGTCACTTTCTTAAAACTGCTGGAGTTGCTGAACCCTCTTTGGCACAGGAGATATCCCATATTTGAAGGCACAGAAGGACTATTCTTCCCATAGATCATTATCTTGCTCTTTTTATTGACTCTAGCAACTTCTTCATAGAAGTATTGCAGGCTAACTTGTTACAGTCTGACAGAAAGTACCAGATATGTTGTCCTTGGGTCTCCCCAGAGGCCAGGCCAAAGCAAATACAACCAAGTTACAATTAAGCTCTTTGGCATCATTGAAACAAATTCTCAAAGTTGTTTACATTAAAACGATATCATTTTTAATCATCATAAATAGAAATGAGCCAAGGATAAGCTTTCTCTCTTTTAGTATCTATTCACCCAATCTGGGGAAGGAACTCCAGTTGGCCCTACTCAAGTCACATGTTTTGGACCAATCACACTTCAAGGGTGATCGGTATATCTAAGTAACGTACTTGCTGATTGGTATATCTAAGTAACGTACCTGCCATTGAAGTTAAGAAACAAGTGGATCATTCCGAATAGTAGTTCTACTGAAAACTGGAATAGTCAAAAGCCAAAACAAAGGAAAGAAATAATGGAGTTAAAGAGTTGAACAAAAGATTTCAAAAGGGAGCTTGTAAAGACAAAGAAAAGTATTATAATAAAAAGGGGCTTGAGTCAGAAAATCAAGAGAGAATTCACTGGGCATTTTTGAGGTTGAAGGAACTGAAGAACATATTCAAGCCTTGAATTTCAGTCCTTAAAGACACTATGGGGAAAATCTTGAATGATCCAAGAAGCGTGAAAATAAGATGGAAGGAATACATGGAGTCACTGTACCAAAAAAGAATTCGTTGACAACTATTTCAGCAAATAGCATATAGTCAAAAACCAATGGTAACAAAGAAGATATTTCAAGCTACTCTGAAGGAATTGGAAAAAATAAGACCCCAGGAATTCATAGAAAGCCACCTGACATATTTCAGCAAACAGGTGCAGCCCCGGATGTGTTCAGAGATCCATATTTGTTCCCATTCCCAAAATAGGTGATCCAATAGAGTGTAGAAGTTATTGAACAATATCACTAGTGTCCTATGCAAACAAAACAGTTCTGAAGTTTATCCAAAAATAACTAGAACAGTAGATTGACAAAGACCTGCCAGAAATACAAGCTAGGTTTAGAAGAGGCCATGGAACTAGAGATATCACTGCTGATGTCAAATGTATTTTCGCTGAAAGCAGAGAGGATCAGAAGAATGTCTCTTTGTGCTTTATTTATGCAGAGACATTTAACTATGTGAATCACAACAAATTGTGGCTAATATTGAGAAGAATGGAAATTTAAGAATTCTTGATAGTGCTTGTGCAATATCTAAATCTAGACCAAAAAACTGTTTTCCAAACAGAGCAAGAGGACACTGAATGGTTCAAAATCAAGAAAGGATTGTGTCAGGGATGTACCCTTTCTCCATACCTTTTCAATCTGTATGTTGAACAGATCATTCAAGAGGTCAAATTTGATGAAGAAAAATGTGTGATCAGGTTGGAGGAAACTCATCAACAGCCTGCATTTTGTAGATGACACAACCTTGCTCACTGCACCTGAGGAGGACCTGAGTCACTGGCAGCAGACGACCAAGAAATGCCATCTTCAAAATGAATGCATCTCAATAGATAGGCAGCATCCTGATAGATCAAGAAAAGACTGAAGTTATTAACAACTTCATCTTGCATGCACAAGCACACTCTTGACACCAGTAGTCAAGAAACCAAAGGACTAATTGTTGTTGTTGTTGTTGTTGTTGTTGTTGTTGTTGTTGTTGTTGTTAACTGCCATCGAGTCGCAGGCGACAACTCATAGCAACCCTATGAAGGAGAATCCTTGATGCTTGGATGCCTTTCATCCTCTCTCCAAGTTCATAGGAAAGGAATAATTACATTGGGAAAATCTTTTGTCAAAGACCTCTCCAGAGTGCTTAAGTGCAGTGATGTCAAGCTAAAGACTAAGGTGCACCTGGTACAAGCCATGGTCTTCTCAGTTCTTGTTATGCATCTGAGAACTGAACAGTAACTAAGATGACAGAAGAACTGAAGCCTTTGAGTTGTGGTAGTGGAGAAGAGTGTTGAACATACAGTGGATTGCCAGGAGAACAAAAGATTTGCTCTGTGGAATGGGTGAAATCAGATTGCTCCTTGGAGGCCAGGACTTTGAAACTCTGCCTCACATATTTAGGTGTGTTTTTAGGAGGGGCCAGACTTTGAAGAAGGACATCATGGTAGGAAGGGTAGAAGGTCAGCACAAGAGAGAAGATCCTGGATAAGATGGATTAGCACAGTGACTGTGGCAGTGGTATCCGGTATGTCAGAGATGGTGATGTTGTCTCAGGAAAGAGCAAGTTTCAGGGCCATTGTTCATTGGGTTGCTATGAGTTGTCAACTCTGAGGCATGTGAACAGACTGACCAAAACAACAGATCTAAATGGTACCCTGCAATGGGGGGAAAATTGTTCTTACAGTTTACCAAATCTAAAAGCATATATTATACAAAATAATTTCTGTCCAGTATTTATTTTAAAACTGATCTGAGAAAAAGTAACCAAAATCTAGCAAAAAAATAACCCTGCATAGTTTAGACTAGAGAACTCTGGTGGCTTAGTGGCAAGGGGCAGTGCTGCCAACCCAAAGGCAAGTGGTTTGGATGCAGCAGCTTCCCCAGTGGTGAAAGACGGACAATTTCTCCTGTGCAATTTACAGTTTCTGAAAACTCATTGGAGGGGGAGCTGTAAGTTAATACTGACCGCATACAACAGTTTAGACTGAGCAGGCATGTCCAGTAGCATGCTATTAATACCTGAACTTGTTCTGATAGTGTAGGGATTGCACTGCTATTTTAACCCAAAGGCAGAGGGTTTGAATCCATCAGCAGCTGTGTGGAAGAAAGATAGGTAATCTCCCATTACAATTAAAGCCTCAGAAAGAGTAGGGGGTCACAGGGAGTTAAAACTAACTCAACATCAGGGAGGAATATTGTTTGATCTCTTTATAAACCTTTTTATGCAAGTAAACTGTCTTTGGAATGGATAGAAAACGAATCCACTACTCATATAAATTATTTCTGAGATTGATTTGTGCAGGCTTAAGGAAACGCATGTCAGCGTTCATTTCTTGTTAACAAGTGTTCTATGTGAAATACGCCAGTGTGGGTAATGACCTTTTGCTTAATTATGCATCAGGCCACTGAAACTTTAAAATTAACTCAAACCCAATTACTGAACTCATGTGTTTATACTGTGTATACACCAGCAGGTCATAACACTAGCCTCTGTGAGCCCAGGCTGCTATAATTGAGAAATCTGCCTTGTAAAGGGTTGTTTTGTTTATTTGTTGTTTCTGCTGGAAAAGCCTGTTTTTCCTATTTTTGCAAGGGATCAGATTTTGGGAAGAATTTCTGAACAGAGTCCAATTACATTTTATATCTCAGTGCAAAATGTACATTTTAAACTCGGCTATTCCTTTTGCTTTTGAATAGATCACATGAACTTTTAATATCTGGGTGCACAATTCTTTCTTTTCATTGACTTTTTTAACAGTGTTACCTTTTAGGCGAGGGAAAAATATACTAAACTCACATTTGGGGAATATTAGTAATTGCTAATTCAAAACCTAGACTGGTCAAGAAATAAAAATCCTTAGGATTAACAGATAATGCCAAATTAGCTCATGTTTTAAAAAAATAGCTAAAACCAAACTCCTCATTGTCTTCATTCAGCAACAGACAAAACAATAAGCTAGTTTTCCATAAAGTGATTATTGTTGTTGTTGTTGTTGATTGCTGTAGAGTCAAGCACGACTCATAGTGACTCTATGAAAAAAAGACCTAATGCCTTTCCATAACTGTTGTCATTTCACCAAGTTCATAGAGTTTCCAGAGGTATGTGGTTTAGGAAGTGGATGCCACTTCTGCTTCCAAACCTGTTTTACATCTGGGAGCTCCACCAAACACTGTCCCTGTTGGGAAGCCATTCTGGTATTTGATACCCCAATGGCATAATATTCAGCATCACAGCAAACCCAGGATACTTCATACTGCACATTGACAAAGACTGATGTACAACATTGAAGAGTGTTTCTCCACATATAACAGCAGTAGTTTCACTTAGCAGTGGTTAGTGTCATCAAGTCGAGTATACATGAGAGAAAATTTTGCACAAAAGATCTAAACTCTGTTCTATGACTAACATCTTTCTTGTACAGAACTCTGTTCTATAACTACCATCATTTTTGTGCATTTAAAGAGTTTAGAGAGTTTGTAGAGTTTCCAGAGGCATTTAGTTTTAGGATGTGGATGCCACTCCTGCTTCCCAGCATAAAATAGTCTGGAAGCTCATCCAAATACTGTACATAATAGGTAAACATCATGGTATTTGACAAGACTATGGAATACGAAAAAAAAAAATCAAAACCAGTTGTTGTCATTTATAGCTCATGGTGATCCCACTTATTGTAGAGTCAAATTCAATTCTAGTGGGAATTCAATACTTTGAGCTTTTGGATGCTAATAACCAGGAGTTTCTTCTAATTCACGTCTAAGTTCGAACTGCCAAACTTTCAGTCTGTAGCCAGCACTTACCACGTTGTGCCACTCTGAGAGTCCTAGAAGCTAATTAGTACAATATCAAGAGTTCTGGTGGCCTAATGATAAGGAGTTGTGTTGCCAGACCAAAGGCATGCAATTCCAACCCACCAGCTGTTCTGCAGGAGAAAAAAGATGGACAATCTCCTCCTGTGAGATTTATGGCCTGTGAAAACCCACTGGAGGATCAACTCTGCCTTGGTTCTTGCTTGAAAGTATGTAACAACAGCAAAAATTAGGAAATTAATTTTGTTTGTTTAGCTAGGCTTGAGTTTATGAAAGCATATTCTGGGCAAACTTAAATGTAATTACTCTCAGTAGTCAAACCTTACCTTCTGAATTGCTGCTTATCAGGACATATGTTAAATACGGTAATCTTGTATGTGTTAGCTCATTCCACAATCTTTATGAGTGGTAGTTGTGTGCTGACACAGGGCTGGGAATACCCCTGTGAATGCATGTGTATACACATATGATGAGATACATGTTTTAACTAGTTGTGCTGCTAAGCCAAAGTCAAGTGGTTCCAATCCCCCAGCTGTTCCTCAGGACAAAGATATGTAAGTTACAGCCTCTGAAAATCCACTGAAGGGTCAGCTATCAGTGAGTTTTGACTCAATGGCACATAACAACAACCTTAAGCAAAAAAAGAAATAAAATTTCCTTGTTTGGTTTTTTGTTTTTGTTTTGTGGGTTCTTTTTATGTGCCGTAGAGTTGTAACCGACCCATAGCTACCATCCGGTATTTTTCTTCTTCTTCTGCAGGGCAGCTGGTGGATTCAAAATGTGTGCTTTTTCAGGATTGCAGTGCAGCTTCTTGCCACTAGGTAGATAAATTGTGTGTAGGGTAGAACTACTTCATAAGATTTTCAAGACTTGTCACCTCTAAGAATCAGATTGTCAGCCCTTTCTTTTGGGGTATTTCAGGATAGGATCATATTTCACTTGGATGCCTTATGAACTCACTTCTGCCCTTGTGGTTGTGCAGTTAAGAACTTTGATGCATTTGAGTTGTGGTACTCAAGAGTATGCCATGGACTGTAAGAGAACTAACAGGTCTATTCTGAAGAGGGTGAGACCAAGCTACTCCTTGGAGGCAAGGATTTTGAAGCTCTATTTCACCTACTGTGGGCATGTTGCCAGGAGGTACTTGGAGAAGGATATCATGCTTGGAAGAGTAAAGGGACAGCACAGGAAAAGAAGACCTTTGATGAGATGGATTGACACAGTAACTGGGGTAGTGGGTGTAGATGTGTCAGAAACAGTGAGATTGGCTCAGGATAGAGCAGGGTGCAGAGTTATTGTGCATAGGGTTGCGACGACTTGTGGTTGACTTGGTGGTACAGAACACCACTACCACCAATTAAGTGGTTCCCTGTAATAGGTCTAACCCTATTTCAGAAGATTATTTCCTCTTATACAATAAAAACAACACATAACATATAGACATCACAATATAAGAATCAAAAAGGGACTTTGGCAATGCATAATTCATTAGTCCTCTATACCAAGGAAATAATTTTTTCTTTTACTTTTCAAAGAGAAGAGCCAACTGAGGGGGGGGGGTGGGCAGGGAGAAAAATGCAACAATGAATGTGTGGAAATCCAAAGTCTCTGTAAATGTTTATTAAAAATATTGTTTTAAAAAAGAAATTTCTCCTATAGGAAAAACAAAACACAAACAAGTGTCTGTAAAAATAAATACTTCTCATATGTTGTTGTTGTTGTTGTTATG
>NW_006399752.1:543506-570764 GCF_000299155.1 Elephantulus edwardii | reverse complement strand
TCTCCGACTGTAAAAGTTGGTAGAAATCATCTATTTCTTCTTCTTTGGCTCTGGTTGTTGGTGCATATATCTGAATGATAGTGGTATTTACTGGACTTCCTTGTAAGCGTATGGATTTGATCCTGTCACTCACGATGTTGTACTTCAAGATGGATCTAGAAATAACTTTTTTTACTTTTTTTTTTATACTTCTCATATAAAAAAAAATAACTATGAAGAAATGATGCTAACACCTCAACATATCTTGTGACATAGTCTAAAGGGAGTTGTGCTGTTAGCCCAAAGCCGCTGTCTCTCTGGGAACGCAAATTCACCAGCTACTCAATGAGCTATCTCTTCCTAAGCGGTTTGCAGCCTCCGAAATACCACTGAAGCATCAGCTATGAGTCCTTTCCGACTCAAGGGCGATGAGTGACTGAGCGAGTATATGCAGAGCTAAAGAAGTTGAGTCTGCTCAAGTGACTTTATTTCAAGGCTGACTAAGGATAAAAAGGGCAATAAGAATCCTCTAGTACTTCTGGCGTATCATACCACTTTATGGACATTATGATCTATAATGGTTTTTCATGCTTTCTATTAATAGCTGTGTTGGTGTTCTCCAATCTGTGTTATCAAGATAATTCATGATACAGTTATCACTACATACATACATTTGTTATGTATTATGAAACATTTAATATTTATTCTCTTTACTTATTTCCTCTATTTGAAATTGCTTCTTATAAGTTCTAGTTTTTAATTGGTTTTCATTCAATAATTCATGCACATTTTGTTTTGTTAACATTAATTAGACTTGATCAAACCCTTTATCACAAGGTCTCATCACAAGGTCCCACTCCACCTGCCTGTCTATCCCTTTGTCCCATGCATCTATAAACTATTATCCATTGGCCTAGTAGGTTTTATTCTCCCTTACTCCTTCTCTTTCTCTTCCTATTTGATTAGTTATATGTCCTACTCTAAGTTGATAATTGCAATACATATATTGTTCATATATCTATTCATTCCAGGTCAATGTTCTCTTCTTCTAATCCCTTACAGTGTTCGTTGTCTGTACATTTTATTTCTGCTCTCCTTATCCCCACCTCTAATCACCTTCATGTTTCCACAGTACTGGTTTTATGCAGTGTTTGCCTTTTGTTGCTAAGTTAGTTCATTCCACATAATGTCTCTCTGGTAGCTTGGTAGTAAGGAGTTACACTGTCAACCTTAAGACTCCTGGTTCAGATCTACCACCTGCTCCACAAGAGAAAGGTAGACAATTTCCTCCCATGCAATTAACTGTCTCTGAGGGTCAGCTGTGAGTCAGTTCTGACTGTATGGTACATGTTGTTATCATTGTTATGTGTCGTCAAGTCGCTTGTGACTCATAGATACCCTATATACAACAGCTCTGAACTCTGCTCTATACTGAGCCAATCTCACCATCTCTAGCACGCTTACCCCAGTAACTGAGTAAATCCATCTCATCTAGGGTCTTATTCTCTTGTGCTGTCCCTCTACCTTCCCAAGCATGATGTCTCTCTCCAATGACTGGTCTCTCCTTGCAACATGCCCAAAGTATGTCAGATGGAGCTTCAGAATCCTTGCCTTCAAGAAGCAGCCTGGTTTCACCCTTTCCAGGGTGAACCTGTTTGTCTTCCTAGTAGTCCATGGTACTTTCAATATTCTTTTCCAGCACCACAGCTCAAAGGCATCAATTCTCCTCTCATCCCTAGTCATTGTCCAGATTTCTGATGCATAGCAAGTAGTTGCAAAGACTACGGCCTGGATTAGGTGCATCTTACTCTCCAGACTGGCATTATTGCTCTTCACTACGCAGGCAAAGTCCCTGACAGTCATTTTCCCAATGCAATTCATCTTTTGATTTCCTGACTGCTGGTACCAAGAGTCTTTATTGTAGAACCAACCAAACTGAAGCTGTTAACAATCTCAATCTCTTCACTGTCTATCATGATTCTGCCAAGTAGCCTAGTGGTGAGAATCTTTGCTTTCTTGAGGTTGAGCTTCAATCCAAGGGCTGCAGCCCTTCATCTTCTCCAGCAAATGGCTCAGGTCCTCCTCAGTTTCAGCAAGCAAGGTTTTGCCATCTGCATAACATGGGTTGTTGAGGAGTCTTCCTCCAAACCATAGCAACAACAATAATGTCCTGTAGAGTTGTCCATGCTGTATAGTGTTCCACAAGTTCTCTATCATTTTTAATGCTGCATATTCACTTCTGCAGTACCATAAGCTGCTACTATGAGGTATACAGTCTCTCGACAACAGAATTTGTTCCCTGGTGTGGCTTGCGAGAAATATTCTGGAAAGATACACCAAAAATGATGGGACCTGAGAAATAAATTCATTAACTAAAGAGGCAGACATGATGTCGTCATTGGATTTGCTTTGCTTCTGGTAATAGATTGCTTGGTTATCTGCAGATATTTATAAAATGAGAGAACTGGATAGGAACGTGGTTTTAATACTACTTTTAAGAGCAGGAGTCTATGCCTGATTGAAAGCTTTACATAACCCAATATGTGAAATTTGAAATTCTTGTATTGAAATAAGAGCTAACCAACCAGTAGTGCCATGGTGCAGTACTACTTATGAAAATCATTGAACAAGATTATTTCTTGGGCTTTTTGGGTTTTTCGCTTGTGTGGGGCTTTTTTTTCCCCTTTCAGATATATGTGTGCTAAAATGTGGATTTGACATTGCTAGGAATTTTTTGCTACAGAAAAGCACAATATTTTTCCTTAAGAAAACTGCTTGAATCTCAGAAGGGGAAAACCTACATTGTTGTGTACTCACCACAACTGACATTGTTCAGAGGGTAGGGCAGATGTTTTGAGTGCATTACTCTGTAATGATAGCGTGTTACAGGGTGGGAAGGGGTGAGGAGCTATGAACAGAAGCTCTCCTGGGATACAGTAACACACGGGGCTTGTGCAGTTCGTGGTTTTCTTCTCACATTTGTATTCACTTAAACTCTTTCATGGAAATGACCCTTCCACATTTGTCATCTGAAGGAGCTAAACAGTGTGGAAAACAGAAATGAAACTTTGTAATTTTTCCAACCCATAGTCTGCACAGGACCTTTATACTTACACTTAACATATAATTTTGAATAGTCCTCTTTGTGTTATTTATTCAATCTAATCACCTGACATAATCATTCTCTTCAGGATTTTTATCATGTATCCTTCCCTTTTTGGTTATGTATTAACCAAAACATTAGGTTGCAGACTGACCTTAAATTGGCTATGAGCTTAGAAGAACTACTCTGAACACTTTTTGTTTAAGCTCTAAGGAGGTCAAATTTAGAAAAAACTCAGCTGTTGGATTTGGATTCCATGAACCACTGACCATTTATAATTAATATTAATGAATGGCAGATGACAGATGTTTATTGCTTAACTAAAAATGTGTGTGCAATGTTATTTTTTTAAAAAAATTATAAAGTTAGTTTCAAATCCAGAGGACTTCAATATATATATACATATATATATATATATGAAAAAAACTAAATGAAAGAAAATAAAAACACTACTACCACCAACATATGATCCAGAATCCTCTAACTGCAAAGACCCAAAGTTTCACACAAAATAGACATCTTTTTAGTTCATTATATTAAATATTAGATTGCCTTGAAACTCAATTTCTTCGAACTACAATCTCTGTTTTACACATCTACTTTTCTCTGGAAAAAAGGATCAGAATCATAATATTTATATAGGCTTTTAACTTTTTTATCTCATGGGGTAAAATCAAAGTGTTTTAAATATACTCAATTTAAAATCAGAAATTAAAATAATTATAACATCTAAAGGTTGAGTTGGTTTAAAATTCTATAGCCCACACCACCTCAGCCAAGAATCCAAGTGGTAGGAATTGTTCACCTCTGGGTGTTAAGGTTATAGGACATAGTAATTTAGTTAACCTCATTCTATAATTCAGTTGTGGTGTTGTTCTTGTACACCATCGAGTCAGAACCGACCCATAGCTAACCCTCCGGCAGCTTTTCAAAGGCAGCCAATCACATGAGAGGAGATTGTTCATCTTTCTCCAGATGCGCAGCTAGTGGATTTGAACTGTGTGACTTGAAGTTTGCAGCACAGCTTCTTACCACTAGGCTACCAGAGCTTCCTATATAATTTTGAGACCGGGTAAAACAATTACATTTGAGAATTCTAGTTATTACATGGAAAATAAAAATGCTTCTTTACACACAGAGATTTGAAATCATATTACAAAAAGTCAAAGCCTTGAAAATAATTTGCTTAGGTTGTATGCCCTGTTGAAAGGCTATAGTCATGGTCATTGATTTCACTTCTTTCTGACTGCAGTATAATTCACTTCAATATTTTCAGTTACACCCAATTATCTCATTTACCCTGTTGTATAAATATACCTGGCTCTTCCACATTATTGTTTTCGATAACATTTTAATAATAGGGAAATTGAGGCTGTAGTATGAATGAATGATTTAAAATTACATAGAGAAAATAGCAAACACATAATTTGAACCTAGTTCAGCCCAATTTTAAAGAATTTAAGATGTTGCACTGCAATCCCAAAGGCACGTGGCTCCAATCCACCAGCTGCTTGACCAGGACAAGAATGGGCAGTCTCCTGTTGTGCATTATACCGCCTCTGAAAACCTGCTGGAACGTCTGCTATCCATTGATTCTAACTTGATATTACATAATAACAACAACAAATGGAACAGTTTCGCAGCATTGGCTAGTAAATAAGTGTGTTGAGACTAGGACTTGAATTTTTTTCATGGTTAATCCAGTGTTTTCCCTATGTTGTTTATTTTCCATACTTTTATCATATATTTATGATGATCATTTATTAATTTTTGTCCGCACTTTTCTAATGATGCCTACCACAAACATGCATTGGTATTCACAAATTTTTTCATTAATGTACTTTTTGTTGTTGATAGAATGAAAAACTTTCTATTTCTGTCCTAAGATATGCTAAACCTTCACTTTTGTTTTACAGTCAGTTTGTTGTTGAGAAAACAAATGGACCAGCGAGTCTCCTTTTGCCTCAGCTCACACTGGTGTTTTAAAGTCAAATGTTTTATACACCAATTGCCAATATCATGTTCAAATGCTGTAAATGGTTTTGCTGTGCAGTGTCATGTGCTCTCAACAGACACAATGTCAGTCAGAACACTTGGTAACCTTTGGGCTGTTTAGATATAAATATGAATTCTAATCAAAAGCCTCATCTGACATTTTCAAATATTAATACCCGTTCAGTTACTCTAAAATAATATTGAAGACATCAAATAGAAGTTACTATTTCATAAAACATGTTATTTTAAAGATGTGGATTGCTGATTCCACTTCCAGAGCATGTATAGTCACCTAAGCAATGCGTGAATCAGTGGCTTTGTCAGACATGGAGCACAATTCCCATCCCAGGGGGCATCCAAGCCTGAAGCAAGCTGGAAGTGGGTAGGGTTCCAAGAGAGAACACAATGTGAATGTGCAAATAAAGCAGATGCAGCATGACTTTTAGTTTGTTCTTTGGGAACAGACGACTATATGGGAGGGAAAAAAATCACATGCTTCTCCCAATTATTGCAGACATCTGCTAAAGGCACAGGAGACCAGGGCTAAGGCAATGGTACAGAAGTTCTCCTAGAATATCACAGTTTAGCCTTAAAGACACAGAAAACGGTCTGGGCACAGGATAAAAATTCTTTTAACATAATTGTACAGCACATCCATCTTGTAGGCAAGGTTTGCGTGGAAAGGATGGAGGAAATTGTTCTAATAATATCGTTCAATAGTTTTAACAGCCTTCAGTGCAGGCAATCAGACACTAAACCATTTCTCTCTGCTTTTTGCCTTTTTTAAACATTTCATTTTTTAAAATGAAATTCTGCAAAGCAACTTTTCTTCCCATTCAACAATTTAAACACAGTTCGTTCCATGACATTGATTGCTATCCCCACCATGTGTCTGCTCTTTCCCCATTTCCACCCTGCCTGTCCTCTTCTAATCCTTCTGTTGCCCTGTCCCTGTTGCTGTCTTATCTTTGCTTTTGGGTAATGTTGCCCTTTAATCTATAGTTGATTGTTCTAAGACACACAATTCTTGGTTGTTGCTGTTGTTGTTATGTGCCGTTGAGTCGTTTGCGACTCATAGTGACCCTATGTACAACAGCCCTAAACCCTGCTCTATCCTGTGCCAATCACATTGCCTCTGACACTCCCATCCCGATTACCCCAGTCACTGAATCAATCCACCTCATAGAGGGTCTTCCCTCTGCGCTGTCCCTCTACTCTACCCAGTATGATGTCCCTCTCCAAAGACTTGTCTCTCCTTGCAACACGTGCAAAGTATGTCAGACGAAGTCCCAGAATCTTTGCCTCCAAGAAGTAGCCTGGTTTAACCCTCTCTAGGATGAATCTGTTTGTTTTCTTGGCAGTCCATGGTACATTCAAGACTCTTCTCCAACACCACAGCTCAAATGCATCAATTCTCTTTCTGTCCTCCCTAGTCATTGTCCAACTCTCTGATGCATAGCAAGTGATTGCAAAGACCATGGCCTGTATCAGGCGCACCTTCGTCTCCAAAGAGACACCGTTGCTCTTGAGTACTTTAGAGAGGTCCCTAACCGCAGACTTTCCCATCGCAATACGTTTTTTTATTTCCTGGCTGCTGGTACCAAGAGTGTTGACTATGGAGCCGAGCAAACTGAAGCTGTGAACAATCTCAATCTCTTCGCCATCCATCCTGATGCTATCAATTGGTCCAGTGGTAAGAATCTTTGTCTTCTTGACATTAAGCCTCAGTCCATACTGAATGCTGCAGTCCTTGACCCTCTGCAGTAAGTGCATGAGGTCTTCTTCAGTTTCAGCAAGCAAGGTTGCGTCATCTGCATAATGCATATTGTTGATAGATCTTCCACCAATCCTAATGCCAAGTGTCTCCTCATAGAGCCCAGCCTCTCAGATAATCTGCTCTGCATACAGGTTGAAAAGGTATGGAGATAGGACACATCCCTGGCGCACTCCCTTCCCAAATTTGAACCTTTCAGTGTTGTCCTGCTCTGTTCTGATGACTCCTCTTGGTCCAAGTATAGGTTTCGCATTAGCATGATTAAATGTTCTGGGATTCCCATTCTTCTCAGAAGCAGCCACAGTTTGTTATGATCGACGCAGTCAAATGCCTTTGCACAATTCTTAGGGATGTCATTATTTCTTTTAGAGGCCAATCTTTTTATTTGGCTGAAAGGTGGCCTCCAGGATTCCAGGTTAAAAGTTGCCTTAGGGCAATAATCTCAGGAGTCCCTCCAGTCTCTATCAGTTCAGTAAATTGGATCAAAGGCGTGTGTGTGTGTGTGTGTGTGTGTGTGTGTGTGTGTGTGTGAGAGAGAGAGAGAGAGAGAGAGAGAGAGATAGAGACAGAGACAGAGAGACAGAGAGAGACCTTACTTTTGGCAAAGACTTAACATTTTTTTTGAAAGACAACATTTTAAAGAGGCTTTTAAATACTTTTTTTTTAAAGACATGAAATTGAGCTTACAAAATAAGCTTAATAGCAAGTTAGGCAGAAACACATGGGCATGTTCCCTTTAAATTATATACAGATTTTCAGTATTAAGATGTGGTAAAACCCTACTAGTGGCCCATTAAGCCTTCTAATGTACTTGCAACATAATTAGAGATTTGCAAATTCAACGATGGCCTAATGGAACTTTGAGCAATTTGTGGTTGCCATTTTGGCATTGTACTTTTATAAACACTTAATTTAATATCGTTTTGAAATGGTAGATTATGTCCTCAGCAGCAGGTCAAAAGGTGTGAAGAGAGCAGTGGAAACATTAAGAAGCCGGGGTTGGTGGTGGTGGTAGGTGCCATCAAGACGAGGATAACTCACAGCAACCTTGTGAACGACCAATCTGAACACTGTCCACTTGTGCCAACATCACAGTCTCTGACACCCTCAAGCCAGTCATGTCAATCCATCTGGTTGAGGCTCTTCCTCTCCTTCACTCACTGCCCCTCCACCTTCCCAAGCATGATGTTTCTCATCAAGGAAAACCTCTCCTAGCAACAAGCCCAAAGTATGTGAGGCAAACTGTAACCACATTTTCCTGCAAAGAGCACTCTCCTTAGAGAGCTGCACCATCTCCAAGACAATACCTGTTTGTTCTTGCGGCCATCCGTGGGATCTTCAGAACCCTTCTCCAGAACCACAGTTCAAAGGCATCGCTTCTTCTTCTGTCATTCATATTAATTCCAGCTCTCGGATGCATATCAAGTGACTGAAAAGACCATGACCTGAATCAGGCACACGTTAGTCCTCAGACTGACATCATTACTCCTCAATAATTTTGAGAGGTCCTGACTTACAGACTTCCCCAGTGCAATACGTCCCCTAATCTCCTGAATTCTGGTACCAAGTGGATCAAAGTAAGGTGAAGTCATTGACAGTTTTGTTCTTTTCTCCATCTATCATGGCGTTGCTTATCAGTCCAGTGGTGAGAATTGTTGCTTTCTTTACATTGAGATGGAATCCACAATTAAAATTCTAGTGTTTAACCTTCTGCAATAAGTACTTCAAGTCTTCCTCACTTTCAGCAAGCAAGGTGTGTCATCCACATAATCAAAGTTATTGCTGAGTCATCCTCCAATCCAGATGCCACATTTTTCTCCTAAATTTTCATTGCTGCTGTTCTATAGGAAGCTGGGAGCTGAAATTGACCTCATGAGTGCCATGTTCTCTAGAGCCATTAAAGTAGACTTCGTCTTGGATCAGAGGACTCTAGAGGACTCTAGAGGACTTGGTGGTGAGGAATTGCACTGTCAACCCAAAGAAAGGCAGTTCTAATCCACCAGGTGCTCTTTAGGAGAAAGATGGGCAATCTCCTTCCATGCAATTGGTTGTTGTTAGGTGCTGTTGATGACAGCTCCTAACAACATGCAATTTATAGCCTCAGAAAACCTTCTGGAGGGTCAGCTCTCTGTTTGTTCTGACTCCAGTGTGCATAACAACAGTCTTAGTCCATTTTTCTTTAAGTACATATATACTAAACAATAATTCAAACTAATCTCTGTATTTACAGAGTCAAGGAGCCCTGGTGGCATTCTGTGTAAAGTGCTTGACTGCTAATCAAGATAATGGCAATTTAAACCCACTAACTGCTCTATTGGCAAGATAAGGCAATTTGCTTTCATAAAGATTTATAATCTGAGAAGTCCTATCTCCTCTGTCTTACAAGTCCTAAGTCCTTAGAAATAAGTTTTCAGTTCTACTCTGTCCTACAGAGTTCCTGTGAGTTCAGATTGACTCAGTGGCAGTAAGTAGATTTGATTTTTGATGGGTATGTATGAAGTCTGAGAACTTGAAAAGCAACACCAATCTTTTATTTTGTTATGACAAAGTCTTTTTTTATGGTCTTTATTTATTCTCTGCCATCCAGTAGATTTCCATTTAAGTAGTAAAATTTTCCTACATCAGTTTTCAAGTCTGTCTAGCAAAAATAATATTTAGGTTTACAGAGAAGATTTCTATTCTACTGCCTCTTTATCTTAAATCTTTGAACTAGTCATGGAATGAAATGAGTGAGGAACTTTTAGACTTCCTCCATTTATTTCCCTGATTTTAGGCACAGATGCATGAACATTCATTTAATCTTAAAACTTAGTGAATAGATTCTCTTAATACATTTTAATATGAACAGAAGTGATTTCTCCATGGCATTCAGTATCAACTTTTCTCTTTACTTTCTACCATTCATTTTTAGTTCAGCACACCCATTCTCCAGGGGGAAATTATTTATCTGTTGTATATTCTGCTGTATCTCATTTTTTTCTTTGCTTTTTTTAATTGAGAAAACAGTATTCCTTTATTGAATAACATGTTATGAGTTTTCTTTTCCTCCATAATGGCAAATGTGGGACTAGAACAAAAGATTCAAGCTACTGTCCCCAAGTCTAAAGTGAGAATTTGTAACTGTGGACAAATGATATAAAATAAAGATAAGAAGTCCCCTTGCATGTGACTTACAGCCTTGGTAACCCAAGGAAGGGTCAGCCTTGAGATGGTTCTGACTTAAAAGCAATGAAACACATTTGGTATTGTTTTGTTAGGGAAGGAGATATGTAAATTGTGCTACAACCCTGAAGGTACATGGTTCGAATCCACCAGCAACTCCATGGGAGAAGAATGGGCTATCTCTTCCCATGCAATTAATTGCCCTTGACAACCCATTGGACAGGCAGACTGGGTCAGTTTCAACTTGACACACAATAACAGTCTAAATTAAGAAAAAAAAAAAACCCTTCCGTTATTGAGTATATTTGAGAGATAGACAATGTGTTCTCTTCCTCAGTGACCACATCTTAAAGAAGGTGCTACCAGAGTGCTTCTTGGAGGAAAAGATGATAAAGCTTTATCTCACATATCTTGGATGTGTTGCTAGGATAGGCTATTCTACGGAAAGGAATATCATGTTTGGAAAGGTGGAAGTTCAGTGAAGGATGGGGAGACCTTCAATGAGATGGGTTGACATAGTGACTGTAGCAATGGGCTCAAACAAGTTAGAGATGATGAGGACACAGGATAAGTCATGGTTCACATCTGTTGTTCTATAAGTTGTATGTGGCTCGAAGGCACTTAACAACAACAACAACAATGTGGAAATTGCTTAAGCGATTGTTTCAATTATCAAATAATACATCCTGATAAAATGTAAATTTCTTTTCTTCATAACTAAGTATAAAGTGCTAGAAAATGTTATATGCTTTAAGATAATTTAAATACTTATAAAAACAACTGTCAATATATTTAGCAAATCTTCTCCTTGATGATATTGCAAAGGCTAATTTTTGCCCATTTATCATTGTCCTTCCTAAATAAAAAATTCTAAATTTATAGATTTAAGCTAATTACTTTATTATCTGATCTAATTTGTGCATTTGAGTCTGGTGTCTGAAAGCTAGTGAGAAATTGCTCCAGTATCAAATCCAGGTATTGCTAAAGATTATATTTCTCAAAATTGGCTAAATAGTTAGCATTAATATTTTTATATTGCATTGGTTTTAATTTTAAATATTTAAAAGCTTGGTATTAAAATTTTCTAGTACTACTAAGTGAGAATATATTCCATTGAATGAAGACATTGCTAGTCATTTTATCCTGAAAAGTTATCTAAAATTGTTTTAGTATAGGCATTGTATATTTATCATTAAAACATCACTATTATTTTTAAATACTTCTCAAGTGCCCATCTGAAAATGATAAGCTTTTGTATACTCTATAATGTTAAACAGATCCAGACATAAAGACAAAAGTAAATTCCAGAGCATTTTTGCAGCCATGAAACCACCATAAAAAGAGGTTTGTGAGCCCAATGTTACCTTAACATTGTCTTCAGCATTTCATATTTAATTACAGTAGATTACTCACCAATATAATAAATACAGATTTATGAGATACTTTAATGTTCTGAAAACAAATGAAAACCACCCAAGAGGAGCCTCACCAAACCTGAGGTTGTCCAGATTGCATTGGCTAAGATTAAGTGGAGGATCATTCATTTCCAAAGGTCATGCAATTAATCTGAGAGTGGGAGTTAAAGCAATGACTAAGCAGAAAAGGAAGCTGAAGTACAAGCCTATAACAAAAGGGGTTGGACCTCCAACATGAAGAAACTTGTTCTTTCTGTGTGTTTGTGTGTACGTGTGTGTGTGTGTGTGTGTGTGTGTGTGTGAGAGAGAGAGAGAGAGAATAAGCCTAAAATATTTACTCTTTATTACCAGCTTCTTGAGTCCTAAAACTTCACTGGTTTAGGTTAACTGTTATTTTTTTGTGATTATTATTGCTAGGATCAAGCAGATATAAAGAATATGCTTTCAAAAGAACACAGTGTGTTTTAATGTCTAGGAAGAAAAAAATAAATAAGGCACTTCACTTTAGGAATCACCAGGAAAGTAATTTAGGATGGATTTATGATAATCTAGGATTTGAACATTGAAAAAGCTTAAGGCAGACTGTAAAGTGGAAATCTTCTACTCCAAGCTTTCTGTAATTATTTCAAATGAAAAGGAAAGTCTCATCTTCATTTAGCTTAGGCGATACCTGTTGCTAAATTCAGAAGAAAGTGTTTATCCATAATTGTAGATGAATTATTAAAGGTGTAACAATCTCTGTGACTCTCTGTCACTACGAATGTTTATTTCTGAGAAATACTACCTTTCCTGCTCGCACCGTACTTTGATTGTCAAAGCCAAACATTCCTTTGAACTTGCTCCTTCCTCAGTGGTATGACCTTCCTCTAGCCGGGGAGAAGTCTGACCCAAGACTGGCCTGCCTTTGGGGGTTTTAATGTGAAGTGCCACAGCTGATGGCCCATGAATGTGATTGCTATGGCTGTTGCTCATGTCAGTGTTCCCACTGGATCGTTTGCTCATTCTTTGGGAATTTAAAAGAATAACAACCAACAAATCATTAAAAAATATAACATGTTACCCAATTCTTGGGACTAAGCCAGAGTCTAAAATCTGCTTAAACATCATAAATGCGAAGCCCCAGCCTTTCAAGTTACCAAATGCTACCAAATGCTCATGGATTACAAACACATATCTCATCTTCACAAGATGCACATTCAGCCGGTAGCTGTTGATGACATTTGGCTTTCTTCTTGAACCCAGCTGAACACGTAGGAGGCAGGGCTGCATGTTTGCCCCTCAGACAGTATCTTGTCAATGAGGAATCAGATGCAAATGTAGTCTGAAATCCACACAAGGTTGGCACTAATGCTCCATGCCAGGAATAAGTGCAGATCACAAGAATTGACTCCTCTATTTTATTAGAATTAGTGACAGAGTGTTAACTACTTGTTGTTGTTGTGTACCATCAAGTTGGAGATAACCTATAGTTGACCCTCCAGTGGGTTTTCAGAGACAGTTAATCAAACGGGAGGAGAATGTCCATCTTTCTCCCATGGAACAGCTAGGGATTTAAAACAAATGCCTTTAGGATTGCAGCACAGCTTCTCACCTCTGGACCAGCAGAGCTCCCTAAATAATTACTAATATGTAAAAAAAATATAGTAAGAAATAGTAACAGTACAGTATAATATATAAATGGTACAAAAGAACTGGAAAGACATTTTAAAAAATTTAAATGGAAAATATTTGCACTCTGGAGACTAAGGTGCTCCTGACACAGGCCATAGTCTTTGCAATCACTTGCTATGCATCAGAGAGTTGGACAATGACTAGGGAGGATAGAAGAAGAATTGATACCTTTGAGCTATGATGCTGGAGGAGAGTATTGAGTGTACCATGGACTGCTAAAAAAACAAACAGGTTCATGTTGGAGAGGGTTACACCGGGCTGCTCCTTGGAGGCAAGGATTCTGGGGCTTCATCTGACATATTTTGGACACACTACAAGGAGGGCCCAGTCCTTGGAGAGGGACATCATGCTTGAGAGGTGGAGGGACAGCGTGGGAGAGAAAGACCCTCTATGAAGAGGATTGATTCAGTAACTGAGGTAATCAGGGTGGGTGTGTCAGAGACAGTGAGATTGGCACAGGACAGAGCAGGGGTTAGGGCTATTGTACATGGGGTTGCTATGAGTCACAAGTGACTCGACAGCACATAACAACATTTACCAGTTTTTTTATAACTTGAGTGAAAGAGCTAAAAGACATAGGAGGAAAGGAATTACAAAAGGTTATATTATGTTTTCCTTCCTTTAACAGTTAATTTTAATGCTATCTAGAAAAAGGAGTGGAAGAATCAAATAGTGCTCTTAAAGTTTAGTTGTTGTTAGTGAATTTTTATTGTTGTTTCAAAAATAGAATTACAAAACAACTTTTATCACATAAACATTAATCTCATAACCTCTGGGACACAGTCTTTCTTTGACTCCTTTCTGAGATAAAAATGAAGTGTGAAATTAGCTGATATTCATTAAATATTAATAAGTACTTAGCTGTTCTTCTAGGGCTATGAATCCTTTAAGATACTCTTCACTAAGTCATAATCTTGAACCCAAGTATTAAAGTGGTACCAATTGCATTGCACTGTCAGAAATGAATATATTCTTAAGAAGCTGTTTGTATATTATTATTAAGAATGGATAACAGTTTGCGTAATTTGGGCTTGTTGTTGCTGTTAGGTGCCGTCGAGTTAAGTACAACTCATAACAACCCTATGAACAACATATCCGACGAACCCTTCCTATCCTGTGCCATCTTCACAATCTCTGACACACTCCTGCCCATTATTACAGTCACTGTGTCAAGCCCCAGGTTAAGAGGCTTTCTCTTCACTGTCCCTCCACCTTTCCAAGTAAGATGCCCCTCTCCAAGGAATAGCCTCCTAGTACTATGCCCAGAGTATGTGAGGTAACAAATAATAGTATCATAGAAACCTCTTTGCAATTCTCTGAATTACACATGCTAGCTTCTCATGGCATGGTGTATAACAAGTTGTACAGCTAGCCTAGGGGTTGGAATCAACCAGCCATCCCACTGGAGAAAGATGGTCAGACTCTTATTAATATTTATAGCCCCAGTGATCTGGAAATACAAAGTAATAGTGGGAATGGTTCAATGGTGCTTAATTTTATAAAACATAATAAATGAGAGTGTACGAAACACAGTGTCGGTGAAGGATAGTGTGAAACACAATGTATATAAACTTTATATGTAAATCAATACAAAATAAAAAAATTAAAACAAATTGTAGAGAGAAGGAAAAAATATCTATAGCCTCAGAGGACCATCATTTAACTAACAGACCATCTCACTATGAGTCAGAACCAGCTCGACAATGATGAGGTTGAATGTTGAGTTTGAGCTTCAAATTAATAAAACAAAATATCTATACATTAAAGCAGCTTTAATCTGAGTTATTTTCAAATAATCATAATAAAGATAAGTAAAAAGTTTACATTTGGAACATTTTCGTTGTATGTACTTCTTCAAAGCTTTTCATAAAATGAGTGAGAGTGTGATAAAAATATTCTTCCTTCTCAATTACGATAAACAGTAGTAGAAGAGAAGAAATATACTGTGAATTATCAAAGAACAGCAAGCTAGGCTACACAAAAAGAGTGAAAGGAATATTTATTATAGAATGAAACAAGAGCCTCTATTTCCTGGTATTATGTGGTAAGATATATTTGAATATACACCTATATGTACATATTGTCCATTTAAAAGGATCTTTCTTTATATGTTATGAACTACTATAAATGAAATTGATAAAATATATAAGTACATAAAACATACAGTTCTATATTTCAACTAAGGCTTTTTTATATTGCACTTTAAAAGTATGAAAATATTGCTGAGAAAAGAGCATCTGTGTCTTTTCACATATAACTTTTCTTGATTATTTTGAGGAAGGCAGACTAAACATGAAGTTCTGACATAATACAGCATCACATTTTGATTTCTTGTTAGCTCAGAAACCTTCACCAGCTGAACAAAGTCTCTGAAAAAGGGCAAAACTTTCTGACCTCAGGAGATTCTGATAGGAAAAATTGTAACAATGAACTTCAAGAGTAAAGAGAACGTTGGAATAAATTCTGCAGTTTTGTAACGACATTGGTGTGGGTGCATGAAGGAAGACATAATTTCATTCCTAAAGAATCTCTCTGTTTTCACATTCTTTCATTGGTCTTAGACTGATCTTGCACATGATATAGTCCAGACAAACTTCTGCTTAATAGGAATTCTTGTTCGCAAATTGACACTGAAAACATACCCATCATATACATAAAAATAAGTAGGGGAGAATTCCAGCATACCAACAGATACATTGTCTCACAATTCAACTACTGAATAATTAGATCATCTTTAGGAAAAGCAAATGTTTGGATCTCATAGGTTTTAGATTGGTGGTGAAGATAAGAACTTTTAATAAAAAATTAGGATGTGGTTTCTTTCTGACACTCAGACGCCCTTGATTAATCATTTTGCATCTGAGCATCAATAAATTCAACCTCTCCAAATTTCCTGGTATAAAGTTCCAGGAAGAAAATCAGGATACTGGAATTCCAACAGTCTGGTAGACAAGTTCTGACCAAGCTGATGTCAGATTACTCTACAGGAATTAGATAATGGAGTAATGGTCTTTTCTTTCTTTCTTGCCTATATTGTGAATCAAAATAGGCAAAAAACCATTTAAAGTTTTGGCTATATTTATTTTCTATTGATACTGTAGCAAATTACCAAAAACTTCATTTAAACAATACAAACTTCATACCCTAGAATTCTGTCAGAATTCCAAACAGTACTCACTAGGTGATGGCCTTCAGGAAAACGCTAGTAAAGAATATATTTCTTTGTCTCTTTAACCTTCTTGGAGGTAACTGCATTCCTTGGCTTGTGGCCTCCATATTCCATCTACAAAATAAAAAATGGCATGCTGAGTCCTTCTGTAATAACATCACTGTCAACTTCTGCTGCTTGTTTAAGGATTAATATGATTAGGTGAGACTCATTTGGATGATCCTAGATAATCTTTCCATTTCAAGGCCAATTGATTAGTAACATTTGCGTGTACAAATTCAAAAACTCCAGGATTAGGACATGAATAGGGAAAATTTGAAGGGTGTAATAATAATAATAATAATAATAATACTCTTTTATTGAGCCTTGGATTAATGGTCTAGAAGCCCTGGGATGCAGTGGTTAAGTGTTCAGTTGCTAATCAGAAGATTGGTGGTTGGAATCCACCAGCAACTCTACGGGAGAATCTGCTTTCATAAAGAATGCAGCCTTAGAAACATTGAGTTTTACAGCCTCAGAAACCTATGGAAATTCCTCATAAGTGGGAATTGATTTGATGGCAGTATATTTGCTTTGATATATGATAAATTGTTACTATGACTTAGAAGAACTTTTAGTATGTACCTGCAAGCTATTTGATACTAAAAGTTTATAAGCAAATCTAAGAATTTCTAAAGGGCCCAAACCAAACCCATTTCATCAAATAAATCCCAGTCTATGGTGACTCTCCATAGCTTTATAAGGCAGTGAATCTTAGTGAAAACAGACTGCCTCATCTTTCTCCCATGGAGCCACTGATGGATTTGAACTGATGACCTTTTGGTTAGCAGCCCAACATACAACACACTACTCTGAATATTTAAAGACAAGAGCAAGAAACAATCACAACAGTCATTTGGACTTTAGAAAAGTTACTTGGCATAAAGATGAAAAATGTCTAGAAGCAAAAGGGGGGAATGCCAGTTTTTCTTAATGAAAAATAATACACACATACAAACCAAAAAGTACTAAGGAAGACTCAAACCAAATGATGAAGAGGGTATAACACATTTGAGAGATATACGAGGTAAATGTTTCATAATTTTACTAAGGCAAATAGACTTGGGTGATTAAAATCTTTGACTAAGTCATAAAGCCACTTGGCATCCCTGACATCTTGATAATTCAGTTTAACTTTATATCATTTACATACAGAGTTTGTATACATTGTGTTTCATTCATATACATCATAGTTGACACATTCTTTCATCCACATTGATTTTCATATAGTCTTTCACACATAGAGTTTTATCAAATCTATCACCATTGATCTATACCCACTATTACCTAATATTTTCAGATCCCCACAGGTTCTTTTCTATTTCCTTCTTCCCCTCCCTCTGGCAACCAAACTCTGTGACTCCATGATTTCCCACCACAGCCCCACCCTCACCCTCTTGCACTCTCCTTTCCTTCTTTGGACTTTTGTGTACATGCTACTAGTTATCCTTCTATTTTTACAATAATGTTCTTAAGCAATATGTGTCCTTAGGAGACTGAGTTAACTCAATCAGCATAATAATACTCTGCAGCTTCTCCCATGTTATATATTCTTTTTCAAAATTGTTTCTTTTGAGTGCTGCTAGTGTTCTATTGTGTGAATGTCCCACAATTTCTCAATCCATTCATTTATTGATGGACATTTGGGCTGCTTCCATGTTCTTGTGATTGTGAGTAGCATGGCTATGAACATCAGTGTAAAAATCTCCATTTGTGGCTCAGTTCTATTTTCCTCAGGATATATTCCTAGCCATAGACTAGCTGAGTCATATGGAATGTCTATGTTCAGTTTTTTGAGGAATTGCTAACTTTCCAGTGTGGTTGTGCCATTTTACCTACCAACAGTGTATGAAAGTCCCAATCTCTCCCACATCCTCTCCAATATTTATTACTTGCTATCCTGTTAAACATTGCCACTGCTACTTGGATGAAGTAGTATCTAATTGTCATTTTGATTTGTATCTCTTTTATATCCAGTGACTTTGACTATTTCTTCATATCTGTTGACCATCTGAAGGTCTTTTCTTCTTAGAAAAGTCTTTCCATGCCTTTTGCCCATATTGTAGTTGGGTTGTCACTCTTTTTATTGTTTTTTATTTTTACTACTGTAGGGTTCTGTAAACTTTTACTATGAGACCTTTGTCTGAGATGTCATAACCAAATGTTTTTCCCCCCAGCCAGTAGGTTTTCTTTTTACCCTCTTCAAAAAAGTTTCAGTGCACACAGGGACTTAATCTTGAGAAGGTTCTATTCATTGATGCTTTCCTTTGCTGGTTGTGCATTTCTGGCTGTATTTGCCAACCTATGTATACCAGAGGCTAGATTCATTTTCTTTTTTATGAACTTTATGTTTTGGGGCTTTATTCATAGGTTTGTGATCCACTTTGAGTTGATTTTTGTGTATGGTGTGTGATGTGGATCCTACTTCAATTTTCTTCAGGTAGAAGCCCAGTTTTGTCTGCATCATTTGTTGGAGAGGTTATCATTTCCCCATTTAATAGATTTTGTTTCCTTGTTATTACCAGTTGACCTTAGGCAGAGAGGTTACTTTCTGGGTTCTCAATTCTGTTTTATTGGTGTATGTGTCTGTCATTGTACCAGTATCACTGATTTAGGGGCTTTCAGTTTTCAAAAGGGAGCTCTGGTGGTCTAATGGCAAGAAGCTGTGCTGCAATTCCAAAGGTGCTCAGTTCAAATCCACCAGCTGCTCCATGGGAAAAGGATGGGCAGTCTCCTCTATGTGATTAATTGCTTCTTTAAACCCACTGATGGTCAGCTATGGGTCAATTCTGACTCAATAGTACAGAACAATCATATTTTTATTTTATTATACCTTTGATGAAATGGATCGATTCTGTGACTGGAGTGATGGGAATAAGTGCATTTGAGATCGCTAGGTTGGCACAGGATAAAACAGCATTTAGAGCTCTTGTACATAGGGTTGCTATGAGTCGCAAATGACTCAATGGCACATAACAACAACAACATTTTCTTTTATTCCCCAAATTATTTATTTGATTTTATAAGACTTATTAAACAACAAATATTCATTTCCTAGATATTGACTTAAATAGAGTTCATTCTCTCAAAAATTGTCTCATATTCTTAAATTTTCAGTTCATTTGCTTCAGTCTTTTCTAGGACTTTCCCCCTTAATTGAATTTTATATATCATCTGCTGCCTTTGCTACTTGCTCTTAAATTCAAAATTTCATCATAGTATCTAATGGTCCTTAAGCTTTGGTGGTATTCCACTGAAATAAAAATTCAGTAGATTGCAACAAAAAGCCACAGTCATTGAAAACTCAAGGGGAAGTCAGAGCTCTGAGGCTATCTAGTACCACTTCAAAAGAGCATGCAAAACCCCAAGATTAGGGCAATTTGGGCCATGCCATATTTCATGATTTTAAAGGAAGGCTACTCACTACTTCACAGTAAAGCATCATGCATGTCTGCTGTAGCAGATAATTTAAGAAAAGATTGTTTTGACATCTTTTGATTTTTCACATTTATCTGGAACTCCCTTTCCTCTTTCAGCCCCTTGCCCTGACCAACCGATTATCCTCTAAACTGTCTCAGAAATATTGTGTTAGGCTGTTTTCCCAGCTTTGGACTGGGGGTTGACCCTGGTCCATACCTCCAACCTCATAAAAACTTTAGTCTTCCAATCCCTAAAACTCCAGAATTTAAATTCTTTCCCAAAATAGAAAAAAGTGAGATCCTTTCTAACCTTTCTCTTGCAATCTACAATTTCTAAGTTTTCTTCTTCAAGCAGCCTAAGGCATGTTATAGCTAGACATTGCTGGCTTGGTTTCCAAAGTGATCTACAAGAAAATTGTGTGTCAAAACTATTTCCCTGAGGCCATGATACAGTCACTTAAAGCCATTACTTGGATAGAAGTGACTGATTGAGAAGAATAATATATGGAATTTATCAATACAAATTGTTTAGAATAGTAGATAATCACAACATCCTTACATATATCAGAGTATCACCAAGAATCTTTCTCTATGTCTGTTCTCCCTACTGTCCCTTAAACTGAATACTAGTTATGAAGTCAAGAACATGGCATTTTATGAATCCTTTTCATTTAGTTTGTCTGACAAGTGTTTATTGTGTAGGCATGGTACACCAGTTATTCCTAGGAAGGAGGACAAAGCAGCTATATTCTTTGGAGCATTAGTAGTACTTACCAATGTGCTAGGTTTGTGAGCCTCTAGGCTCTTCCTTTGTACACAATCATACTACAGAATCAGAAATCCTCTGCCAGAAACATCCTATACTATTCACCCTATACTACCTCAGTGTAAACAACCCTATGAATTATAAATCCTTTTTTTAGGATTTTAAAAGCTAAACCTCAAGATCAAGTGTAAAAAAGCAGTAAGTTCATCACATCTTTGGTTGATACTAAGTTCACTGTTCTACCTAATATTCAAAAGTTAGAAACACTGTTCAATGTCATCTTGACAATTTACCAAAGGCCCAACCATATAGTTCAAAATTCAGCAATCTATTGTGATACACTTTATTCCTATTTTAGTTACTTTATTCACCCATTGCTGATTGTCCATTATTTATGCTTCTTACTCAAGGGTGGTACCCTCTCTGGAATTCCTAGTCCTTCAGCCACTCGACAGTGGAGAAAGGCAAGCAGTCTCCTCTTCACAAGCCTGTGAAAACTGGCTGGAGGGTCAGTTGTGAGTCTGTTCCAACTCAGCAGTCATGTCTGAGCTCTAGGGAAGGGATTTCTTTCTATCAGCTCTTGGAGGAAAGGTCCTTCTCTCTTTAGTTCCTCTTCCTGGGCTCCTTAGCAATTTTTCAGGTGGCATCAGGTCCCCCACAGTTTATGCTTCTTTTTCGGAATCTAATATTCTCTTTTCACACTTTAAAGGTAATCAGCTTAAAGCACATTCTACAGTTTTAGTAATATAGCAAAAACTATTCTCAAATGAGATAACACCCACAAGAACAGGAAAAGTTGGTTTTAGGCTACAGTTTTTATGAGAACAAATAGCCAAACCTTTTTCCAATAGCTACTACTCTGTGAAAGGATAGACATTATCCTTTCTAAAGACTCAGAGTTTTGAAAGTCTTAAGGAGAATCTATATGAGTCAAAATCTGCTAATTGGCTGTTTCCTTTTGTTGTTGTTATAAATTTTGGGTCCCGAGTGAGTTTGAAGGGCTAAGATTTAGAACACATTATTTTTTTTCAAGTACACAATTCAGTCTATAACAGAAACCAAGCAAAATTATAGAAGGAAAATGACTAGTTCACAACAAAGGAAAAAAAGAAAAATTTAACTACTGTCCAAAGTATGTCAGATGAAGCTTCAGAATCCTTACCTCCAAGGAGCAGCCTGGCTTCACCCTCTCCAGGCCAAACTTGTTTGTTCTCCTAGCAGTCCATGATATATACAAAACTCTCCTCCAACACCACAGCTCAAAAGTATCAATTCTCCTCCTACCATCCCTAGTCATTGTTCAGCTCTCTGATGCCAGAATCTAAAGGTATGTGGTTCAAATCCACAAGCTGCTCCACAGGAGAAAAATGGACAGTCTTTTCCCATGCAGTTTACTGCCCTTTTAAAACCCACTGGAGGGTCAGCGATGAGTCAGTTCTTAATTGAAGATGTAACAACAACATTGCGCATAGTAAGTCACCATGCATTAGAATGAGCTTGACAGCAAATTAACAAAACAAGTAGTAGAAAATTTTGCAACTTTTCTGGCTCTGTGTCTTTACTTCATATCAGCTATTATAAAAACAAATTATAAAGTAAAAAAGTTTCTTTAAAAATTAACTTTCTCCTGTAGATGAATTATGCTCCCTATGATGTTATTTATATTACAAGTAAATTTATTACAGATTTCAACATAAAAGAGACCAAGTGTGATAGTGTGATTTACTATAATTTCTAAACTAGTTAAGAAATCAATAGCATCTGTAGAAGAAGAACAAAGACAAGGAAAATGCTGAAGTAAAATAAAAACACTTGAGGAAATAGGGGAAGTTAGATGGGGGAAATAAGTTGGCATTTATAGACAATAAATGGCTAGGAATAATTTTATCAAATTGTAAAGGTAGGTAACATCTTAAGCTAAAATATAGAGCAGAACTCACTAAATAAGAAACTTGGTAGCTGTCTTTCTCATCTGATATAATTATAAATTAAAATTGTATTATCTCCCATGGTGTTATTATGTGCCATCAAGTCACCTCAAACTCATAGAGACCCTATGTACAACAGCTCTGAAGCCTGCCCTGTCTGAGCCAGTCTCACTGATTCCTACACACCAACCCCCATTGCCCCAGTTACTGCATCAATCTATCTCGTTCAGGGACTTTCTAGGCTGTGTTGTTTCTCCACCATTTCGAGGACGATATCCTTCTCCAAGGACCAGTCCCTGCTGGCCATATGCCCAAAGTATATGAGATGGAGCTTCAAAATCCTAGCCTTCAAAAAGAAGGTTTCACCCTCTCCAAGACAGACCCATGTGTTTTCTTGGCAGTCTATGGTATGTTCAAGACTCTTTTTCCAGCCTCACATCTCAAAGACATCAATTATTCTTCTGTCAGTTTTCTGTCAGTCATTGCCCAGCTCTCTTATATATAGCAAGTAATTGTGAAGACCATAGTCTGGATCAGGCACACCTTAGTCTCTAAATTGACATTGTTGCTTCTCAGTACTCTGGAGTGATCCCTGACAGCAGATTTTAACAGTGAAAATTGCCTTTTCTTTACCTGACTGCTGTTGCCAAGAGTGTTGATTGTGGAGCCAAGCAAGCTTTAATTGTTAACAACCTCAATCTCTTCTCTATCTATCATGGTGCTGTCAAATGGCCCAGTGATAAGAATCTTTGTCTTCCCTTAAAGATATAAAAAAACCTCAAAGGAAGGAAATACTGGACTGTGATATAATGAGAATTTGACAGCAAAATTAACTAGTGCATAATATGATGAAAGAGTGTAGAATAATATCAGTATTTCTTGTGTACGTAATCAATCACTACAAATGTGTCAGCAAGTATGAGTCCACCCCCTTCTTGTCAATACAACCAAGTAGACAATTTGGGTAATGGAAGAAGTATAACACAGTCAAACATGGCTATCAACACTTCTTTTTCTGCCTCAAAAGAACAAAATCCTGAGACAAGTTCTTGGAGCACATGGAAACGGATCCAAATGAAAATCAAATGATAAATGCCCAGAGAATATTCTTTCTTTGGAATTTTTTCAACTTTTCACTTTAACCAGCTGGACTGAATTTTCAAGTAGCATTCTGTTCAGTCTTTTGAAATGAAGGCTTTTCTTGTTAATTGGAAAGCTATATTTCATCAAAGATGAAGACAGTGCTCTTGGCTTAGTGATTCCCTTTTTAAAAATGTGAGGCACTTGATGGATATTTCCCATAAACAGATTCTGTAACCTATATTTCAAGCATGACAGACTGAACTGTGAGCCCAACATACTTAACTAAAGAAAAAATGGAGAGCATGCAAATACCAGTTTTAATTTAAACTCTGTGTAATCAAAACTTTCAAACTCACTGCAGTCAAGTTGATTCCAGTTTGTGGTGACCCTCAACTGCATTTCCAAAGCTATATAAATCTTTTACAGAAACTGGAAATCTTTCCCCCACAGAGCAGCCTTAAGATCACTGTCTATAAATACTCTGAAGAATGAGCGATATACAAATTAAGTATCTTCTTATGAGATCATAAATAATATCTAGAATAATGAAAATATGTAGAGCCAATGTTTTCTCCTTAAGGGAATGATAATCTTTATTTCATAGTCAGGAATTTCATTGCAAAACACCATAAGCATAGTCTTACTGGATTTAGTAGATGATATTTATAAATTCTTCCTTAATGTAAAATGAAAATCACAGCAAATTTGTATGCTCATCCAATAGACAACAATTATTTAAGATTTGATGTTTCATTTCAGACATAATATAGAAGGATAATTAGGTCAAGAAATAGCCAACTTGTAAATTAATACATCTGACTTAGTGTCTAAGAGTTTTTTTGTTTTACCTTAACATGATGGACAAAATTTCAAAGTCAGTTAAGATATTTTTCACAGAAAAAAAAAATACCCTAAAACTCTTCACTGGAATTATCATATCAAATGAACTTTTGATCAAAAAGTTATCTCAAGAGAAGTAAACACATATAAATTAATTATAAATGTTTAACATAATCTTATGTAAGTTTTAAGGCCCTCTATGAGGGGGATTGATTCAGTGAGTGGGGTCATCAGGATGGGAGTGTCAGATTGGCACACAACAGGGCAGAATTTAGGGCTGTTGTACATAGGGTCGCTATGAATTGCAAGAGACTCGACAGCACATAACAGCAACAACATGTTTTTAAAATACCATAAACTAAAATATAGAGCACCCCATACTTCATTTTTAAAATTTTTCAATCGTTATTTGAGTCAAATCTACCAAGCAAATTGATTTTCCTTTCAATCCTTCATACATCTACGGTTTTATGACTTTTCTTACAGTCTTAGCATTGTAACAGCACTCCTCTCATGTATTCTCTGTGGTTCTTATTTCTATTCAGACTTCTAGCTTCTCCTGTTCCTGCCTTCTGAGCTTTATTTATGCATAGATAAATTATATCCTTTTGACCATGTATGGATGACTGTTCTAAGAACTGAGTACCTCCCTGCTGTTTTTATTCACCTAATATAGACCTATCTATTGTTTGGCTTTTAGAAGCAGGAGTGGCATCCACTTCCTAAACAACATGCCTCTGGAAACTCTATGAACTTTGAGAAATAATGTTAGTTACAGAAAGCTTCAGGTCTTTTATTCATAGGATCACTATGAGTTGTGCTTGACTCAGTGACAGTCAAAACAACATAACATTTTTTGACTGAAAGTTGAATTCATTTCTACTGTTAATAAAGGTAGCTAAGGGCCATAGTCTCAGGGGTTCTACCTGTCTTTATCATACCAATAAACCTGCCATTTTTTATAATTTCAAGTTTTGTTTCATATTCTTTCCTACTCTAAGACCCTCTACTATAACCCTTTTGGAGCAATTAGACATGGTAGGTAGGCACCATCTAGTTTTTCTGGTCTCTGAGTAATGGTGGTTGAGGTTCCAAGATCTGTTTGTACTATAGAGTAATGATTTCTATGTGTCTTTGATTTTCTTCACTCTTCTTTGCGCCAGACAAGAAGAGACTAATAGTTGCACTGTAGGATTTGCAAAAGCAGAACCTCCTCATTTTATGAGTATATTATATAAAACCACAAATAATTAAATCTTTTAATACTTTCTTCCATTTACACTAATAATTGGTCTTTTAAGTCTAATAATTAACAATAAACAGAAATCATGAGCATCCAATGTGCAATATCTTGAATTCATTTTGTACTCCTGCTGATGTTTTATTTAAACTGAAAGAATCAAGGCCAAGATTTAGGATAACAGAAGTAATGAGATTGAATAAAGTGGCCTTGGAAAAAAAGTCCATGTGAACCTCTATTATAATATCAAGTCAAATTTTAAAAAGTCAAATCCTAAATTTTCAGTTGGATGATGAAATTATTTAAACAATAAATGTAAAAAATATAATGATTTTTGACAATAGTGTTGTGGTGGTTAAGTACTTGGTTGTTGCCTACAAGGGTGCCAGTTTGAAACTACCAATCACTCCATGGGAGAGTTGTGGCAGCTTCCATCTGAAAAGATTTACAGCCTTGGAAAACCTTGAGGCATTTCCTATGGGATGGCTATGAGCAAAAGTAGACACAGTTGCAATGTTTTCTCTGGGATTTTGTTTTTATTTTTATTGACAATAGTCAATTTATAAGGAAGATATTTAAGACAAAAAAAACAGAAACAAGAAAAAATAAGGAACATTTGATTTGACTAAGAAAAGTTAATTATGCTTAAAGCAGGCTATGGAAATACAGATATTAAAAGTTCATGAATAGTGATATTTATTATATTTACTGTTGAGCCAAAATATTGTAATTTGAGTTCTATTAAAACTTTAATTGGATTTTTTTCTCTATATACCATTTTTCTCACTTTTTGGTGTTAAATATAACAGAATAATGTATCATTTAATCAGAAAATATAATATTTGTTTAATAGTAAAACACAAATATATATATTATTTCCAAATTACATATATATACTAGAGTATTTATGAATCAGAATCTGCTTTATACCCATAGACTATATAATGGAGAAGGAGGTAGAAATAGAATTAAATTAGCTGAAAGTAACAAAAAGATAACATAATGGTAAGATAACTGCTATTGCTTATACAAATAATCTGGTCCAAATTGTTATTCAGTTCAAGTTTTTAATAAATTACTTGCAGCCTATTAAGTAAATTCTGTTGTGTTTTTAATTTATCATGGAGTTGGAACTGACCCATAGCTGACTCTTCAGTGGGTTTGTAGAGCCAGTAAATCACATGGGAGAAGATTGCCCACCTTTATTCCATGGAGCAGCCGGTGGATTTGAACTGCATGCCATTAGGTTGGCAGCACAGCGGTTGCCATCAGAGCTCCCTAAATACAGTCTAGAACTTGATTTTCCTAGATTATTTGTTTTCAAAATTTGTTCCACACCTGAACACTTCCATTGTCTTGTTTTTTCCTATTGGAGGTTTCTGTGTTAACTAAAATAAGAATGTACATCATATTGTATTTTACTGAGATACAATGTGGAGGCAGAGAGCAGTGTATGTTGTCATTGTTACTAGGTGCTATCAAGTTGAGTATGACTTACAGCAACCATGTAAACCACAGATCTGAATCCTGTCTGCTCCAGTGACGTCCTCACCATCTCTAACACACTAAGCCCATTATTTTTTTATTGTTATTAAATTTTATTAGTTTTAATGAACATTTACAGGGATTTTGGGTTTTCATTCCTTCATTGCTGCACCATTCTCTCTACCCTCCT
>NW_006399752.1:513055-542124 GCF_000299155.1 Elephantulus edwardii | reverse complement strand
TTATCTTCTCCTGGTTGTAGGTTTTCCAGGATACTGGGAAGACTGTTTATGTTGTGGATTAGGACTTCTAGTGTTCTTCCTAGCTTTTCTGTAATGAAGTTTATAGTCCTTGGTTTTAGTCCTAGGTCCATGATCCGCCTTGAGTTGGTTTTTTGTGTATACTAAGCCCATTATTAAAGTCACCATGTCAGTCCATCTCATTGGAGGTTTTTCTCACTTTCTCTGACCCTTCACCTTTCCAGCATGCTATTCTTCTCCAAGGAACAGCCCCTCCTAGCAGCATGTCCAAAGTGTGGAAGATAAAGTTTTCTCATCCTTGCTTCCAAGGAGCAAACTGGCTGCACCTTTTCCAAGACATACTAGTTCATTCTTTTCCAAAACCACGACTCAGAGGCATCAATTCTTCTTCTGTCATCCTTATTCATTGTCCAGCTCTCAGATACACAGCAAGTGATTGAAAAGACCATGACCTGAATCAGGTGCACCTTGGTCTTCAGACTGGCATCATTGCCCTTCAGTATTTTGGAGAGGTTTTTTTCAGTGGCCTTACCAAAAGCAATACATATCCTTATCTCCTGGCTAACAATGTCCTGATACCAAGGGTGTTGATTTTGGATCCAAGTAAGATGAAGTCATTGACAGTTTCAATCCTGTATCTATACTAGACTATTGCCTATTGGCCCAAGGGAACTTTGTTTTCTTGATGTTAACATGTAATCCATTGAAAGCTGTCGTCTTTGAGCTTGTTCAGCAAATGTTTCAGGTCTTACTTTCAGCAAGCAAGGTTGTGTCATCTGCATAATGTAGGCGGTTAAAAAGTCTTCCTCCAATCCTGATGCTGCATTCTTTTTCATAGAGTCAGACTTCACAAATCATTTGCTCAGTGTCCAGAATGAATAGGTATAGAGAAAAGATACATTCCTGATGCACCCTTCTTGATTTTAAACCATATAGTGTTCCCTTGTTCTGTTAAGGCAACAGCTTCTTGGTTTAGATATATGTTTTGCATGAGCACAATCAAGTGTGTGTTCCAGGATTCCCATTCTTTTCAATGTTAGCCATAATTGGTTATGGTCTCCACAGTCAACTACCTTCTGTGTAATCAATAACACAGAGAGACATTCTTCTGGCAATCTCTGCTTTCAGCCAGATCCATCTGACATCAGAAAGAGGCAACTTGGCCTCTTTTGAACCCAGCTTGAATTTCTGACAGTTTCTGGTCAATGTACTGTTCCAGCTGTTTTTGGATACTCTTCGGCAACATTTTACTTACATGTGATATTAGTGATATTGTTCGATAATTTCCACATTGTGTTGGATTACCTTTCTTGGGAATGGGAACAAATATGGATTTCTTGCAGTCAGTGGACCAGGCAACTATCCTCAAAACTTCCTAGCATAGACTGGTGAGCACATCCAAAGTTGCGTCTGTTAGTTGACTAATTTTTTTGCTCTACTCTGGGTGCATTGTATGTTGTTGTTGTTATGTGCCATCAAGTCACTTGCGACTCATAGCGACCCTATATGTACAACAGCCCTAAACTCTACTCTGTCCTATGCCAATCGCACTGTCTCCGGTACACTCATCCCAATTACCCCAGTCGCTGAATCAATCCACCTTATAGAGGGCCTTCTGCTCCTGTGCTGTCCCTCCACCCTCCCAAGCATGATGTCCCTCTCCAAGGACTGGTCCCTCCTTACAACATGTCCAAAGTATGCATTGCATAGTGGGCCTCATTTCATTCATGTGACAACAGCGGCCTATGATACAACTTATAGTGATTCTTCTTAGTGGTACAAATGGTTAAATGCTGAGTTTCCAACCCAAAGGTTGGTAGTTCCACTTCACCCAGAGGCATCTCAAAAGAAAGGGATGGTAATCTACTTCCAGAAGATGTTAACTATTGAAGCCCTGTGGGGTATGTAGTTCTACTGTGAAACATAGACTCATCAAGTTGTGAAACCAACTCAAGAGCACTGGTTTGTTTTTGTTTCATTTTGTAGACATGGTGATCATAGATTCATGATACAAAAGTGCTCAGTAAATGTTAGTTATCTTTATTTTAGCTATATTCTAAAACCATTATCATTACTATTCTTCATCCCTCTTACTTCAGTAAGTTCCCCATTGGGAGTTAAGGAACACAGAAAAAAAACAACATTTTAAAGGCTCCAGCCTAGAAAGCGGCTTAAAGAATCAGGAGTGTATTGCCGAGGGGTAGTCTGTGGGCAGATAATGAAATACTGAGTCAGAACAAACAATACTAGAGAGACTTTTCTAAGTGAGTGTGTAAGATGTTTGAGATTGCTAAACCTTGTGAACCATGTGAGGAAGAAGGAAGGGTGACGAGGAAGAGGAGTGTGAGGCAGCGGATGTAAGAAGGAAGCCAGACTAGGGGACAGAGAGCACGAAAAGCCATGTAAAGAAGACTGCATTATAGCTGCTTTTACCTCCGAAAATTTATATACAGAGTCTAACAGGGTGGAAATTCTGTTTCTGAATTTTCAAAGAAATATAATGCAAATAGAGTGTAACTTTTCAAACAGCCACTTCTAATTGGTGGCAAAATGCAGTTCAAATCTTTGGTCTTTTTGTGCCCACACTTGTGTTTTGTTATATTGGCTGTTATAAGGTAATACTAGAAGCAGAGCTTTGAACCAGTTCTTTTGGTTTGAGCTCCCACTAAGAATTTGCATTTCCGTCCCTGAAATACTGACTCAGAATCTGCGCTTTAAGGAAATCCCCAGGTTATTCTCATAGATCCTTCTGTGAATCATTCTGTGAATGAAAGATGTGAATTCTCAGCAGGGGGTGAACTGGTCTGAGGCCATAGTCAGAAATTAGCATTGGGTAAATAATAATCTTGTTGTTATGTACTGTGGAGTCAGAGCCAACCCACAGATAACCCTCCAGCCAGTTTTCAGAGGTAGAATATTGCGTGGAAGGAATGTGGTATCTGGATTGGAGGAAGACTCAGCAAAAATCTGTGTTATGCAGATGACATAATCTTGCTTGCTGAAACTGAGGAGTACCTTAAGCGTTTGCTAGAAAAGGTAAAGGAATGCAGTCTTAAATATGTATTGAAACTCAATATCAAGAAGACAAAGGTACTCACACACAATGGATGGAGAAGAGATTGAGATTGTTAACAGCCTCCACTTGCATGGCTCCACAATTGACACTATTGGCTGCAGCAGTTAGATAATCAAAAGACAATTATATTAGGAAAATTTGCTGTCAGAGACCTATCCAGTGTGCTAAAGAGCAATAATACCACTCTAGATACTAAGGTGCACCTGATCCAAGCCATTGTCTTTGCAATTACTTGCTATGCATCTGATAGCTGGACCATGATTAAGGATGACAGGAGAAGAATCAGTGCCTTTGAGTTGTGGTGCTAAAGAATAGTGCTGAGCATTCCATGGACCACCAAGAGAACAAACATATCTGTCTTCTTGTTGTTGTTGTTGATAATGATGATTGCCAATCTTTCCTAGAGAGGGTGAAACCAAGTTGCTCCCTGGAGGCAAGGATTTTGAAGCTCCATCTCACATACTTTGGGTATGAGACCATGAGGGACCAGTCCTTGGAGAAGGATATTACGCTTGGGAGGGTGGAGGGACAATGTAGGAGAGGAAGACCCTGGATGAGATGGATTAACTCAGAAATGGAGCCAAAAGGGGTAAGTGTATCGGAGGCAATAAGATCGGCTCAGGATAGGAAAGGGTTCAAGTTGTTGCACATAGGATCACTATGAGTTACGAGTGACTAAAGGACACCTAACAACAACACACTGCATGGGAGGAGAGTACCCTTCTTTCTCCCAAGGAATAGCTAGTGGATTTGAACAGTGAGACTTTTGATTCACAACGTAACTCCTTACCACTAAGCCACCAGAACTGACTCAATTAATGATTTGTCAAATTCTTTCTATCTGAATAAATTACCCAGCAGCATTTTTAAGTAGAAAAGCAATATAATTTATCTCGTGTAAGACTACACAGTAGATATTTAGATAGCTTTAAACTTTAATCTGAAGAAATTAAATAAACTTCACTCCAAAGCACTTAAATAGACTTCAATCTGACTTCCTTCCTCTTAACAAAAAAGAAAAAAACAGAATAAAACCCCCAAAATATCTATCCATTTTGTCATACTTTCCTTCTACATTAGTTAGAAATTTCTGGGTTAATAACAAGAAGGATATGCATTTCTGTCTTAGTAAGACAACAACAACAAAAAAGACAAATGGTTTGGATGCATTTCTCAAGTCAATTCCACTTGGTAATAATATAGCTGAGAAGGAAATTTGGCCTTGCTGACTTTCAGCTGTGTTCCTAACCACTGGGTCTGGCTGTGCAATGTTTATATAGCCCACAGTTCAAAGGCCTTCAAATATGTATCTACACAATAGATCATAATTACTAAAAAACAAAGTTACAGTGTAGCAATTTCTCCTCACTTGCAAATTTTCCACAATGAAATCTTACATAAAAAGAAAATGAATTGAGATTTTTAATCCTCTCTTCAAAACAACAAAATATATTAAAAAAAAAAAAACAAACACCCAAAACTCAACAGATCCCAAGGTCCGGTTCTAAATTTAAGAATTATCAGATACTGCATTTTAACAACATTTGTGAAGTTTTTATGTTTTGATTGTTTTTGAAGGTCTGAACACTTGGCCTTGTGATTGAATTTCATTTTAGCACCCAAAGAAGAGAAAGGCCCTAACAACAAATTTATTATTTTAAATGCAATATTTATTCAATCAGCTTGAGTCAAAGGTTCAGTGATATTTAGTCTTCAGTCTACAGTCTGTATAAATTTTTAGTTTTTTGAGGGAAACAAAACCTAATTTGCTGCAGGAAGTAGAGCTACTTAAAGCTCAATGGCTCCCCTTAGTGGAAACTTGCAAGAAATTCATAATGGAGCAACTTTTTTTTTCTTTGAAAAATAGAAATTTCTTTCCTCACTGTTTTGCAAACTGGAAATCTGAAGTCTGAAATCAGCTTTAGGAAGACTTTTTCCCTCTGATGACTCTAGGGAAAGGCACTTGTTTCTTTCAGCTCTGTTCCTCAGTTCTTGGTGGATCTGCGTGTGGCTTGGCATGTCTTTGTCTTCATCTGTGTTTGCTTGGTCTGCTCTTTTATAGCTCAGAGATTTTTCCTTTAAGACACATCCTGCACTGATATGGCCCCAATTAGTGCTGGAAAGAAACTCTTATTCCAAAATTAGATTAAATCTACAAGATGTGGGGTTAGGATTTATCACACAAATTTTAAAAGTAAAACAACTTAAGAAGCAAGTGATTTGCAAATAAATCTTGCAACTAAATCAAAACCTTTGTTTTGAAGCACATTTATTTCTAAGCATCAAAACAAAATCATGATCTGATATTTATTATTTGAGAAATTAAAATAAGTTAATTAGATTTGTCAAGATTCTAGGGAGACCAGCCTTTTTCATTATAACCCAATTGAATTTAAAACAGTTACTGAACGTACTCTGTATCACTTAGAACTTTAATATATTACCATGTGAGGCAAAACCAGTTTTCTATAAACCCATTCCTTACTTATGGACATGGTTAGGTTCCAAAGACCTGACCATTATGCAACAATTTGCATTGTGCAAAAATATCCTATGACCACATCAGGTCACAAAGTTGAGGATAATTACGTTATTGCATAACTGCCAGATTGGATCCTTAAATAACTTCCAAATTAAAAAAAGGAAAAAACAGAAAACTTCTAAACTACTGAGAATCATAGTCTCATAAAATTGACACTTTTCACAAAGTTATTCTTACCTCACACCATGACATTCTTTACTGCCAGATGACATACACTGTATTAAAACAAAGTAAATTGTGGATTATTCACTATTATTGTAATGCAAAATGTTGGATAATGAGAGCGTGAGGATTATGTGTATGTTCAAAAAAATTAGATGTCTTAATCTATAACACTGGCACAGGAGAATAACCTAGAAGTGAACTCGCTCTAATAGCTGGGTCCCCAAGAAGTTCTATTAATCATAACCACCAGAGGTGGAACCTTGGAGTCTTCATTTGTAAAAGCAATCTCAGGTGACATAGTCCATAGGGAATTGCACTGCTCATCCAAAATGCATGCCTTTCTAGCTGTTCAAATCCACCAGCAGCTCTACAGAAGAAAGATGGGCAAGCGCTTTCTTCTTCCATTAACAGCCTCAGAAACCCAGCTAGGCATGAGCTATGAGTTGCTTCCATCGCAAGAGTCCCTGGGTGGTAGAGATGGTCAAGGATCTCAGCTGCTAACCAACAGGTTAGTTGGGGTTGAATCTGCCCAGAGGCAGTACAGAATAATGTTCTGGTATTGTACTTTGGAAAAATCAGTCATTGAAACTCCCAGTAGTGTAATTTTATTCTGACACACATTGAGTCGCCATGTGATTCAATGTTTAGGAACCTGGTCTGCAGGAAGCCTGAGAAGGTACTTATATAAAGGAAAATATACGCTTGTGTTAATTGGAGATTGTTTGAGACCCTCAGCAATGTCAAATGAACCTACTCAATTATGCAACACTAGTTTGCAACAAACACCTCAATACTGTGTAACAGTATGGTCTTCACAGAGATTTTAACTACACTTTTAAAAATCAAGGTTCAAAAGGAAATGCCAACCATAGACTACACTCCCTGTATGGATTCCTATTGTTTACAACAATATTTCCAAAATAGGAAATTTTAAAAAAAGATCATATGTCAGAATATTCTATCAGCTTTTCTAAAATTAGGCACAGAAGTATCTAAACTCTGTCTTGCTTTTAAATTCTGCTACTTATCCTTCTCCAGTTTTCAGTCCTACTGGTTTTCAGGATAAAGTGCCAACATGGCAACTGAGTCCTGTGTTTCTTTTCAGCTTTGCTGGGTAAAGGTCTATATATAGACTCTGATGCAACTGAGGAAGTCTACTTCCCTTACAAAGATTCACCATGTCCTTACCTGCCTTCATCCTGCTCATTTACTGTTCACTGCCCACTATCTCCTTCTTCGCTCACCAGCCTGACAAACTCTTATTTATTCTTTAAGCCTCAGCTGATACAACAATGCTCCTGACAGGGAGCCTTTTACATTCTCCTTTGGCAAAGCCCAATATTTTCCCTGCTGTGCTCACAGTAGGAGCCAGTCCAAGTCTCTGTCTTAACTCTAGTGTGTAACTGTCAGGATTGTTGCTGTATCCATATCTCAGTACCTTTCCCAGGTTTTAGCACTCTTGTTGGCCTGAAGTAGGAGCTTAATTCGTATGTGTGTTGAGTTAATACCAGCTTCCTTTTGTCATGATTTGCGTGTGCCAGACAGTACTATGTGTGAATCTCCTTTAATCTTCACAAAAATTAGCAAGAACTGATTATTATCATATTTTATGTGTCAGATAATTATGCCTGGATGATACCACCAACTAATCAAAGGTCACATAACTTGTTTGTGTCAGACCTAGATTTTGAACATGGCTTTTCTGCCCTCTGTCCCCAGCCCCTCAGACCCAAGTCTAAAGAACATACTCTTCAACATCACAGTTCAGTACTTCCCTGCAAAGGGCTCAGGTTGTACTTGATTGCTAGTAGCAAGTCCTCTTTGATAGTTTTACAGAGACACCATCCTTGTAGCTGGAACACAAAGTAAATAGTCTTCTAAATAATTAAAGTGTTTCACAACCCAGTTCTGTTACATATATTTGTGCCAAATACACAGCCAAAATGAATGATAAACTCGGGTCCTATATGTAAGACTGTGATAACTGAAATACTCAGTTTATAGAGTTGCAAGGGGGGGAAAAGTTGAAGAAATAACCACTGACCACTTCAATGAAAAGTCACCAGAATAGAAAAGAAACCCCCTTTAATGAAAACCTTACAAAATTCCCCAAATTGCACATGATTTTTAATAGACTACAGCCATTCTCCTACGTTTCTATTTTATTTCTTGGACAAGAGGAAAATACATTATTTATGCAAAAGGGTAGTTAGCCTTTCCAACCACAAACACATGGCCCATTAAAAAAAAATAATAAAATCCCATTTTTCTATTGTGCAACAGCTCTCTGTATGGCAGCAACAATGTACAATGTGCTAGTTTCCTGTTACTTTGCTAGAACCTCCCCTTTCACTCACCGCCCAGACTAAATAGTTAGTCCTTGGATAATAAAGCTGTAACATTGAGTTTCAGGCTACTTCCAAAAATGTTTCTGCTGTCTTAAGAAATAATCATATCAGGGTGCTAATAAACAGAAATGCACCATTAGTTGAGTATGTTGTCACAAATGGCTAAAAAACATATAAATCAATCTGTGACCAATGAAGAAACAATATATTTCTTATGTGTCCAAAACATTATGGTTGGGATCACAGCTGTAAGATGTTGGACCATCATCAAGAGAGCAATGTCAAACACTAAACTTCTGGATGCTTTCCACAAAAATAACATTTTGTTTGGTGTTAGTAGTTTTTATGGAACTTTGGAATGATTCTCACTGACAGTTTCTCAGAGCTGAACTTGAGCACCTCCAAAATGCTTCCAAAATGGAAATATTATGTAACCGAACTTCGCAGCCATCTCCCGCTGCAAACCAAGTACATACTACGAAAACCAGCATTTCTCTCTTTCAATGTTTGCCGCATTGTAAAATGGAAAGTACTGGTGTCTATTCAGGAAGGTAAATTTATTCTTCTCTATTTTTTTCTCTTAGTTTCCAAGTTCATGTCAGCACGTCAAATACATAGTCATTAAAACCAAAACCAAACCCACTGCCACCAAGTCATTTCCTCCTCATGGCAACCCTCCATCGAGTTTCTGAAGCTGTAAATATTTACTGAAGGAAGCAGCAGCATCTTTCTCCTGCACGGTGGCTGGTAGATTCAAACTGCCAGCACTTCAGTCAGCAACCCAACATGTAACACTACGCTGCTGGGTTCCTTTTAATCAATCACTAAAGCTCAGGGGGGAAAATGAAAATAAAATCAATTAAAAAACCTGGAACCTTTCTGTAGATATTTTTATCAACCTAGAGAAGTTTTTGTTTTGTTTTGTTTTTTAAGTAAAAAGAGTAATGGAATTGAAGAACCAGTGTATGAGTATTCAGCCTCAAGCAAAATGGTCAGTTCTGTGTTTTGGGTTTTGGGGTTTTTTGTTTTGTTTTGGTTTGGTTTGGTTTGGTTTGGTTTGGTTTGGTTTGGTTTTGACTCACCTCTGTTTATCCATAACTGACAGTTACCCCTCCCTGGTCTATGTCCTTGATTTGTTAACTGTTTTTTTCTAGAGCCAGAATTTTAGAAATGTGTTATGTTGAGCTCAACAAGGCAAATTTTCACATATCAACTGGAAGATTTTGAAAATATATTCTTATAACAAAGCTAATTGTGGCATGAAAGAATCAATCCCAGGGCACTGTAATGGCCTAATATATCTGTGAAGTATCTATAATACTCTCCCTAGGAGTCCATCACCAGAGTTCACGAAAAAGAAAGCCAAACCAGTGAATTCAGTATTTTCATCTGTTTCAGGACATGAAAATATTTTGGTTCTCCCATCCAAATAAACTCTGCAAATCACTTTGCCTGAAGTGACTTTATTGTAGACAGACATAAATTCCAGTGCTATATGAGTCAATATGTGGGAATATATACTATTAGAATTTGTCCTATATCAAATAACAGGAGGTTTCTCATTTTCATTTCCTATGATTTTTAGTTAAGTCAGTAACTTCTCATAGATAATTATGCATTAATGAATATTTCTAAAGTCAGGTCTTCAAAAATTACTTTACCTTGTAGATTTCACATGCAAAATGTGAATGTTAGGATATCTAGTCAATTTACTGTTAAGAAATAAATAAAAATAGTGCATCCAATTTGGTGACAAACACATGTATTTTGACTATTGTCTGCCTCTGTACGGCTCTGGTAACATAGTGGAAAGAAGATGCACTGACAATCCAAAGGCAGGTTCACATATGCCAGCCGTCCCTTGAGAGAAAGATGGGCAATCTCCTCCTGTGCGATTGATTTATAGCCTCTGAAATTCTCTAGAGACTCAGTGATGAGTCAGTTTTGACTCAGCGACACATAACAACAAAACCTTTGGTGGTTCTCCACTGTCAACTGAATGTTCAGTTCTGCACTCTGGCCGTCATGTACATTGCAGTATGAATTCCCACTTCAAAACTTTAAAGATAGGTTGAGTTCATTTTTTAAAAATGCTTCATAATGTATTCAGATTCATGGTCTCCCTGGAATTCAGTATACAGCCAATAAATATCTCTTTGATTTGTAGAAACACAAAATCCCTGCTCTAGTAGATAGAAAGGTCTGGTGGCTTAATGGCAAGAAGCTGTGCTGCAATCCCAAAGACACAGGGTTTGAAGCCACCAGCTGCTCTGCAGGAGGGTGGGCAGTCTCCTCTCATGCAATTCACTGCCTCTGAAAACCCACTGGAGGGTCAGCTATGGGTCAGTTCCAACTCGATGTTAAACAACAACAATAACAAGGTAGAAAGGGAGCTCTGGTGGCCTAGTGGTAAGAAGCTGTGCTGCAATCCTGAAGGCACAGGGTTCAAATCCACCAGCCGTATGGAAGAAAGATGGACAATTTCCTCTCATGCACTTAACTGGCTCTGAAAAACCTACCAGTGGGTCAGCTACGAGTCTGTTCTGACCCAACAGTACAACAACAACAAGAAGAAGTAGATAGAAAAATACCATGAAGTCAACTCTGATTCACAGTAACCTATGTACAACAGGAACAAAAGGTTACCCAGTCTCGTCAAGTTCACACTCACTGGTCTGTCCTAGTCTGTCATTGTAGTTGTTTTGCCGAGCCATCTCACTGAAGGTCTCCTTCCCTCTTTAGCCCTCTACTTTACCCAATCTCGCATCCCTCACTAGCAGCTGATCCCTTATGGTGACAAATCAAAAGCAAGCCAGTCTAGCGATTTTTTGATGTTATCCTTAAGGGTTTCTTTGGTTGATTTTTTTCAGATGTAGACCACCACACCTTTGTTCCTCATGTGTCTTAATCTGAAACCTGCCCAACAAGACAAAGCATATCAATAGTCAAGTAGACATAGTGCAGCCATAGTCCAACAAACTGGCAGATGGTTGGTGATAATGTTGTTGTAATTTGCCATCAATCCAGAATTGACTCATAGCTTACCTGCTAGCAGGTTCTCAGAGTCTGTAAAACATGCAGAAGGAGATTGTCCATCTTTCCCCCATGAAGCAGCTTCTGAGTTCGAACTGGATGCCTTTGGGTTGGCAGCACATCTCCTTACCACTAGGGCAGGATACCATCATAATTGAGAAGTGGTAATCAGGAATGGCACCCACTTCCTAAACAGCATGCCTCCAGAAACTCTATGAATTTTGATAAATGTAGATAGTTATAGAAAAGCTTTTTTGTTTTTAGTTTTAGAAAAGGCCTTTTGTTCATAGGGTCGCAATGAGTCGTGCTTGACTCAAAGGCAATCAACAACAACACAATCACCACAACCCTGAAGAATATAAAGTGCATCAATTTTAATATAAAAATATCTTTGTTGAAATAAAGTACATGTATTCTGGTATTTAGATTGATTCTCTGCTAGTAGTTGGAATACAGATATGTCAGCCTAATGTAAATGTGTTACTGCTATTTGGGAAAATTTGAACACAAAATTGTTACTTAAATAGAGGTCAGATCAGATTTACTCAAAACACAAACTCACTGCTGTCAAGTCAGAACCAACAAAGAGCTGACTCTTCACATTTCTGAGCATGTAAATTGTAGGGGAGGTAGTTGTCATCTTTTTCCCTCTGAGCTTCTGGTGGATACAAACTATTAGACGGGTAGTTGAGGTTGTTAGGCAGTTAGGCCTTTGGGTTAGTAGTACAATTTCCAATGGAGTATATGCAGCCAGAGATCAGATGTTTGTTGTTATCACTGATGTTATTATGTGCCATTGAGTTGCCTGCTACTCATAGTGATCCTATGTACATTAGCTCTGAAGCCTGCCTGTCCTGAGCCAGTTTCACTGATTCCAACACACCTACCCCCATTGCCCCAGTTACTGTATCAATCAATCTCATCTGCAGTCTTCCTCTCCCATGCTGTCCCTCAACCCTTCCGAGCATGATGTCCTTCTCTAAGGACTGGTCCCTTCTGGCCACATGCCCAAAGTATGTAAGACAGAACTTCAAAATCCTAGCCTCCAAGGAGAAAATTGGTTTCATCCTCTCCAAAACAGACCTGTCTGTTTTCTTGGCAGTCCATGGTATGTACAAGACTCTCCTCCATCACCACAACTCAAAGGCATCAATTATTCTTCTATCATCCTTAGTCATTACCCAGCTCTCTGATGCATAGCAAATAATCGTGAAGACCATGGACTGGATCAGATGCACTTTGGTCTCTAGACTGACATCTTTGCTTCTCAGTACTCTGGAAAGGAGATCAGATGTAGATGTTAATAATTTCTTTGTTGTTAACAAAGCTATTAAAACCTTTCTATTAAAGAAATATAAGTAACTACTATGTAAAATAATCTGCTTCATTATGTTGTATATGTATTTCATTTTGCAATTATCTGAAAATATTGTAAAAATGGTAAGAAAGAGTAGCTGGTTGAACAATTTAAGTAGTAGATATCTGGTATCTTTGAATATGGGGTACAAACTTAGAGAAGTTTAACTCATTTTTTTAAAAAAAAATAGAAAAGCCAATTTAAATTTAATCTTTTCATTTCAGGCAAAAAAGGAAGGGAGAGGAAAAGGAAAAAACTTAATAAAGAAGAAAGTAAGGAGGCAACACCTGACAACAAAGGTCTGGAGTCCAGCAGAGAAAACCCAGAACAACAAGAAAACAAAGAGAAACAGCAGCAGAAGAAGCGAAAAGCCCAAGACAAACAACAGAAATCGGTATCCATCAGCACTGTACACTAGAGGGTCCCAGAGCTTGTTGTAGACTCACGATGCTGCTATCTCAACCAGATGCCCAGGGCAGGTGCTCCAGCCAGTAAGACCACAAATGGACATTATCAGTTACTGCTCAGTCTAAACAACATTCCAAATAGTTGCTATATTCTTCATACAAGCATAGTTAACAACCAAAAGCCAAAAGTTCAAAGAAGGGATACTTTTAAATGGTTATCTTATATGCTTCTATACCTTATTAAAGAGACAAGACATTCTGTACATAATTACCAATAGGCTATGTGATGTAACAACATAATGATGACATCTGGAGAAGCAACAGCATTTCCCTATAAAATGTTTTTGCAAGCTATCGTTTTAAGAAAGAAAGGGGAGTTATAGTACCATTTCAATGAGGCAGTATCCCTTCAAAACAAGTTAGAAATCAAGGGAGAGAAACATTATTCAAAGTACTGTGTTGTTTTGTCTAGATCTAGAGAAAGTTCAGAGTTAGAACCTGGCATTTGGAATCAGAATTTATCATCACAGAAGCAACTGTTTTAAGATTGGTTCTATTGCCTCTGTTGCATCCTGTACTTCTACAAGAAGTACAGATTTGAATATACTGTAGGGAATTGGAGAATGGCAAAATGTAGGAAAAAACGCCCATAGAGTTGGAGATGAATTTTGTGCTTTATAAAACTGTGAAGGGTTGTAATTCCCTGGAACAACGCTCCAGTCCATGTCAGCACTATGTGGTTTAGCACTCTGCTATCCTTGGGTTACACATCTGTAAACATGTACTATAGCATATGTCAAAAAAAATCATAATTATTAGAAGAAAATTCTGATTTCATAGAGGGGAAACTAGAGCAAGGAGAGTATAACATGTTTGCCAAGTTGTGTGTTTTCTTTTTTTCTCTGAATGAAGCAAAAACCGTTTTATTACCTGCTTAATGATCCACCAGGAACTTAAAGGGATACTTCTAACAAGGTGTATCTAGTAGGGGAGAAAGCCACCACAATAAATATATTTGTTGATAGTTTGTAAAGTTCTACTCATTTTTCTTTGTTGTGTGTGTGTGTGTTTCAATTACTAAATTAGTTTTCTTATACCATGAAATTCATGAATTAGGAAAGAGAATTAATTCTGTTAAAGTAGAGAACATGTTACATTTCTGTGCTTGCTATTTGAATCCACATTTGGCTCAAAGATTTATTCATAGGATATTATTGTTGGGGTAATGCCCAGTCATGTATTAGGAGATAATTATTCACTATTTTTTCTTAATTCCATCAACAAATTTTCTAGTTAAAATTCTTCCTACATTCTTGTTGTCGTTATGTGCCGTGGAGTCGAGTACGACCCACAGTGACTCTATGAACAACAGATCTGAAACGTACCCTATCCTATGCCATCCTTACACCTCCTGACACACTAGAGCCTGTTGTGGCAGTCACTGTGTCACTAGAGGGTTCTATGTAGGTCAGCCTCGATCATTTCGTGTTCCCTTCATTTTTCAGGCTTTAGAACCTTTTCTTATATGTCCCTTCCTCCTGTAGCATCAACATTTGCCTTTTCTTCTTCATATTTTCTCAGTCTGTGGACCTCTTTTGGAGATTGAAGTCACCCTAGCTGAAAACTCACCAGTGTTTTTCACAGAGGACACTGCCACCCCAGTCCAGGAAGAAGCATCTCTGAGCGTGCAGCGCAGAATGTTGTGTAACGTGAACCTTCCGGTTGTTCTGGAAGGGTGCACAGCTGCTCCGCCCACCACTCTCCCTGGCCCTGTCAAGATCACTCACTCACTATCTTCTGAAGACTATGCAGTGACTCTGACTTCTGGCTGCCTGTATCCAGGCATTTTTGCTCTACCAGCTGTCCTGTTCGTGTGCACTTAATTGATTTTCTATTTCTCTTTTCTTCTTCCAAGATATAAAAAATTTTGAATGATACATTCCTCTTTTTCACTCTGGTGTTTGCTTTCTTGTCGTATCTGCAGGAGATAAATGCTTTTCCTAACTAGATCTCTTCCAGATGTATAAAATGATTCTATCTTCAAGTAAACCATGTACTACAAAGGAGAAACAAAGCTTTTCCTTCAGAACTAGGAGGAAATATGTTAGGTGGAAGTTAAGGGATAAGACCTTGACTAGTTTGAAACACTATCCTTTTCCTCAGTGCTATATAGTCAAGCATAAGTTGTCAAATTGATTTGATTTTTTCCCTATTATTTATCATTGCTTAATTCATTCAAGATACATTTACTGGGAGAGGTCTGCTTCCCTTAGCCTCCCTCTGCAAAGCTGGAAAAGGGGGTTAATTCACCAGGACATAACTACAGAAGTTCTTGGGATGAAATGACTCCAAATGGGCTTGAGTGGGCAGGGATGATGAGGATAGGAAAGGTTTCAGGTATGTTATTCGTAGGGTCACTGTATGTCATATTGAGTTCAACACCAGTCTATATGAGCTGGGTAGTGGTTGGTGGCAACAGGTGGCTGGTAAACGCTCAATATGAAGACATAAACAAGAGAGGACAGCGACATAAGGCATTTTGCATCATACCTTGGTCTCCAAATTGTGTCTCAAGGTTGAGGAAAGGCAGAGTAATTTGACAGAAAGACACTTGCTTTACAGGTCAGAAAATTTGAAATTTAGTCTCAGGTGTATAATCAAGACAAATCACCCAACTGTTCTCTGTCCCCATCTCTGGTGAACAGCATGAAAAAGTTGAGCTGGAGTTGACCTCTGTAGTCCTGCTCAGGGGGACCACTTGACACTTCTCTTAATTTGTGGTGGTGTACCTAATAAGTCCTCATTGAAGACATTGTAATTTGGGTTCAGCAACTAATTTCTCTCAAAAGTGTAAGTATATGGCTTTTTAAAAAAAATGCAGAGTGGACTCTGCTGATCTAAAGGTTTTTTATTAAAAGTGGTTATTACAATATTGAAATGAGTAACATTTGGAAATATATTTGTTGTTGTTGTTAGGTGTGACGGAGTTGGGTATGACTCTTAGTGATCCTGTGGACAGCAGAACCTCGCCCTCTCCTGTGCCATGCTCATGATCTCTCATGAACTCAAGCCATTGTTATAGTCACTGTGCCAATCAATCTTGTTGCAAGTTTTCCTTTCTCTCTGACTCTCTGCTATTCCCAGCATGATGTCTTTTTCAAGGACTGATAATATTTCCTGTCAAAATGCTCAAAGTATATGAGATAAAGTTTCACTATCCTTGCCTTTAAGGAAGACTCTAGTTTCACTTCCTCCAAGACGTATCTGTTCTTTTGGCAGCCCATGGAATATTAAGTACTCTTCTCCAATACCACAATTCAAGGCATCAAGTCTTCTGTAACTATTATTCATTGTCCCACTTTCAGATGCATACAAAGTAACTAAAATACAGATCTATATATACAATATATATACTATTATTATATATTTTATATAATATATATTATATATGTATATATATATGTATATATACTATTAAGTTCAAGAGAGGAAGACCTTGGATAAGATGGATTGACTCAGTGACTGGTGACTGGTATAAAGGGGGTAAGTGTGTCAGAGACAATAAGGTTGGCTCAGTATAGAGTAGTTGTTCAGAGCTATGACTAGCAAGTGACTCAACAGCACATGACAAGAACATATTTTATATGTATAATACTAAGAAGACCTCTAGTGGCTAAGTAGTAAGGAATTATGTTGCCAGTGGAAAGGTATATCGTTTGAATCTACCAGAGGCTCCCTGGGAGAAAGATGGGCAATCTTGCCCCAGTGCAATTTACTGCCTTTGAAAACCCTCTGGAGGGTCAGCCAGCTATTGTTCAGTGCTGATTGGATGGTATACAACAACAGCAATGCTAATAGAAACTCACCTCCACCTAGGGAGACAGCAAAGGAGATGGCAAGAGCTATTCAGCTAAAGCTAGACAGCCAAGGCTAAGATCCCAGTTATCCTGCTGACAAGTCATACTATATGACTTTGGACACACTCTATGGATTCTCAAGACCTTCATTCTTCATCTGTAACATGGAAGCAGCAATAGCATGCTTACAAAGCTACTGGGTGAATTAAAAGATTGGGCTGTTAATATAATTCTTCTATATGCAAAGAAATATCACAAAAAATATGCCTTACTTCACAAGTGACAAATAGAAATAATTTGTATTATTTGCCTAATGGTATGTGATAATATCCATGTGAGTGCGAATGTCAAATAGTAACTAGAGTTAAGTGCCAACACTATCTGAGATCATCTTAGAAGTTAAAAATTACTTGTTCTTTAAAAGAGTTTGTAAATAAATTGACCTAAATAATGGCACACTCTCCCCACCACCATGGATATGTTTTAAAAACAAAATCAACTGCATTTCTTTCTTAAAACAACTACAGTTATTCCCAGACAAATGAGTAGGGATATTTCTTTCTAGGACTGATTTGGTAAAAGCAAGTTGTACTTATAACACAGGAAATCTCTTCTGGAAATCAATACAGACCCTTTTAAAAAAAGCTCCTTGCTGAATCAATTGAGGCTTTTCCACTTTAGGCAATACCATTTCATCTCATTAATTTAGTAAAATATTTTCTATTTTGAGATTTCTTACAAAAAGATAAACAGAATGAAAATGTCTATACCTCTTTTATGCTAGCCACTTCACCTGCAGCTGCTTATATTATACAAACATCCAAAAAAGTCCCTCAAGACAATTATCAACATCCTTGTTTCACAAAAGAGGGAATCAAGGCATAAACAGGAACTGGTACCCCAGGAAGTCATATCAACTGGCTACTTCTCCATCACAATCCTTAAAATCACAATATTTAGTTTGCCAATGGCATATAGTGCAATATTTTCACATGCTCTGATTTTGTACTTCATGAAGGAACAGCCTGAAAAGTGAAATCACCGAGGCTTCAACTTAGGCTAGGACTTAATCTGTATCAGAATCTAAGTGAGGAAAAGAGATTTTGTTGAAAGAGAAGGGTGGTGGTAGAGATCTGGAGACCCTTTTGGTGACTACTGGCTGGATCAGTGGAAGAAAGAAATGAGAGTTGTAAGCCATTCAAGAAAGATCAAGCTTCATAGAAAAAGGCAGTGACAGGTATGGCTCCCTGGGCAAGTCCTGGGTTGCTATAACCCACTATCACCATAGAGTAGTCTTAATTCCCTTGTTTTCCAGTGGAAATCTGGTCTTTCCCAACTCTATCCCCTGGGTCCTTGTTCAGAACTGTCACGATCCAGGAAAAAAAATATTAGCATATCTTCTTTACTATTGGGACTGCCAAAGAGACAAGACCCTTCAAATAATCCTTAAATTTCCTACAGGTATTTCAGATACTTAAGACTGGTATTTTAATTGCTGTTTCTTTGCTTGCACATTGCTAGTTATCAAGTAATCCAGACAGCCCCAAATGCACCACACAAGAAAATTTTAAAAAATTTTAAAAATCAGTAATCATTTTTATTTTTAGTCATTAAAATTGTTACATGTGAATTTCAGTTTACCAGAATAGTTCATTAACTGGAAAAGATTGTTTCATATCTTAAAAACATAAAATGGAAAAGATCCATATTTTTATAAATATTTAAACAAAGTCATAGAATACCAAATTAATGAGAAATTGAAACTTAACTAATGTACTAGCTATTTTTCTAATTTCTAAAGCAATTATACTTGTAGAGAATACTTTCATATCAAGTAGATCTCAAGCAAGAACCAGATTTTCTAACCAGTTTAACAACTTATAAAATTTATTAAAGAGGTATCTAACTTTAATAATAACCTGTAAGTAATACAATGCATTTGTATTGTCATTGTTATGTGCCATTGACTCACCTGTGACTCATAGTGACCCTCTCTCTGTGCAATATCTCTGAACACACCTATGGCATACCTGACCCCATTACCCCGATTACTGTGTCAATCTAGCTCATCGAGGGTCTTCCTCTCCTATGCTGTCCCTCTACCCATCCAAGCATAGTATTCTTCTCCAGGGACATGCCAAAGTATGTGAGTTAATACATGTCTCATTTTTGAGGTGGCCACATTGTTTGAGAGGCAGTACTGCATCCTTTCCTTCTGGTATTATTTTTAGCCAGTGGCATTAGAGTGATGTCAAAGATGGGATCAGAGGTCTCCTTTCACTTGGTAAATATTATGGTACTCAAACACAATAAACAAAGCGAATACTAAATTTTTAATCAGCACCACTTTGGAAGCAGGAGTGGCATCTACTTCCTAAACCACATTCCTCCTGACTCTATGAACATGGAGAAAAGACTTTAGTTACAGAAAGGCTTCAGGACTTTTGTTCATAGGATTGCTATGAGTCGCGCTCGTCTGGACAGTAATCAACAACCACCACCAATGATACTTGAGTCCACTTTTGTCCCTGTGTGTGATCTCCTCAGACAATACACACTTTTAACTGATCCTAATCCCACAGAAGTAGAAAGTTCTGCAATAGATCAGTCAAATCCTTGTACATGAACACATCAATGTTTTGGAAAGGAAAAATTCTAATCCCCAAAACATCAGAGCTCTTGCTTTTATCATTATAGCCATTCAGTAACAATCACGCACCCCCACTATTTACAAAATAGAATGCCAAGCCAAAACAAAGGCTAAGCCCCCAAGAATTGAGGCACTGAGAGCAATGCCAGTCTAAACCGTCCCAAATCCCACTTTTTTTCTATATTTTGCTTATTTATATATTTTGATTGGTTGGTTTGCAAGGGAACACAAAACAAAAAAAACAAAACAGGAATTTCTAGAAATGAGATTAGGAATATATTCAAGAAAAAAAAATTTAGTAAGTTCCGCTACTTTTAACACAGAAATTTAAAAAAAAATGCTATCCTCACAATGGATAGTTTAATCAAACAAAACAATAAAAACCAACAACACAACCCTAGAATAAGAACACTTGGTATTTAAAACCCAAAACATTTTCCTCATGTAACAATTTAGGAAGAGACTCTGTTTATTACTATGTTCATTTCTGCTGATCTTTTTCCATAGTAAAAACTGGTCATGACTCACTTTAGTAAAACATTAAATGCTAAATAAAACAAAAATTTTATTTTCATTTTACTCAAACTAGTGATTAAAATAAATTATAATTCCAAAAGGACATAGACATACAGGGTCAGTTTAGGAAAACATGTCAGTTGCATCCAAATAAGTTCTATCTTTCTCGATAGTCATTTTAGGCTCCTTTTAAATGGTGGAGTTTTATGGGTGGAGAGGGCAGAATACATTATTGTGGTAAACCAATATTTCTGCTTTTTGAGTGTGAAATATTTAAAGTGTAACCTAAAATGCAACATGTGAAATTTCCAGTAGAGTAGAGCTTCATTTTTATATCCACATGAGAAAATCAAATCCAAAATGGTTCTATTTATAGAGAGGAAAAGATCATTAGAAAGCAGTGTTTTAGGAGCTCCAGCTTTTCCAAATTTACTATGAAAATTATTCTTTCCACAAAAATTCTTACTAAATGTTTCAGTCATAAAAATAGATTGTTCAGTCATAGATATTTCTTTGGGTCTAAGCAATTTGAAATTCAAAGCCAGTGCTAAATGTCTTGCCTCCATCCTTTCCACCCTAGAAATCAGTACGTTAGTAAGATAATGTAAAAAAACTAAGTTAGCAAAGATTAAAAAGTAATAAGTTTAAATAAAAGTTACTATAGAAAACACAATTTGTTTCAAGTTTATCATAGTTTCTGGAGAAAAGCTATAAAACCAATCAATAGATTCACACTTCAAATCTACTGAGGTATTATTTAATAAATATTCAATACATTTCTAAATGCCGTCATCCTAATTATGTATCTATTCATGAAATTAAGTTACTGTCTTTCATGGATTCTCTAAAATGAACACCTACCTTTTCTGTGATTTAATAGACTCTTGCCTTCCTAAAAACAGTGCTCTGAAAGTGAAAAATGTTTACTTCTGTTTTATTTGATATGCAAAAGCATTTAACAATATGGATCATAATATATTAAAGACAGCATTGGATTAGAATTCTAAAGTACTTTATTGTACTCATTCAAAACCTACAAAGAGACCAATAATCAATGGGAATATGTTGTCTGCTTAAAAATCACGAAAGGTGTTTATCAAGGTTTCACCCTCTCTCCAATTCTATTCCATCTATACACTGAGCAATTAATTCAAGAAACTGGACTCCATGAATAAGGATGTATCACGCTGAAGGACATCTTTATCTGTAAAAACAATCATGATTGAGCAATGCTTCAAATGAATGGGAAAGGAAAAAAATAAAATACTTTTGAGTAGCATTTCATCTAAACAAATAGCCAGGTGTAACATGCATAAGGTATCTGGCTGCTGAAAGGCCCCCAGTTTGAAGTAGGGCCAGCTGCTCCCAGAGAGAAAGCTGGCTCATGTTCTCCTGGAGAGATTTAGTCTCTGAAATGGATAGAAGGTAGCTATGCATCAGAATCTACATGGGGGCAATGGGTGCTATCTAGCCATAGGCAAGATGTTAACAAATGCATCTCATTCAGAGGTGTGAGATTATTTCAGATTTTCAACTAAAAAGTGGACCATTACACCACCTTTCCTAGTGTCATGTGAAACACTACAGTACTTAAACATTAAGGGAAATTTGAAAGGAAAGAGTACTTTAAAAAAAATCATCTTAAAATCACTTCTTAAAACATAAAGATAGACACAAAACCTGAAGCATAGGTGCCATAGCTGCTTTTGGGGTCTTTCCTGCTTCATTTGGAGGCTGATTTTCCACTAGCTCAAGAGATCTGCTCCACTCACAGGTGAATGACAGTCACCTGGCAGGGGTCCAATGGCACAGCTCCTGCTCTCTTGCACTGCACCTGGTCTCTTTCAGAGACAGGACTTCTAGCGGGAGAGCCACCAACAACAATCTTGGATTCCTGTGAGACCCAGCCCGCCATAGCAGTTTCTGGGCTCAGAGAAGCTGCACCTTTCAGTGTGCTGTCAAGTTTTCCTCTAGGGAGCATAGAGAGAAGAGCAGTGCCAATAGACTGGGAGTCTACTCAAGTCCTTCCTTCTCCTCCCTCATCCACCACCTCTAGGGACCAACCAGCAGAGAAGGACGTACTCTGAAGGCTACTGGGACCAGCAAGCACAGAAGAGAGTGCCCTAGAGGACCAGCCAGCCACCAGGGAAGGGCCTCTTAGGTCACCTGTGAGTCGGCCTCATCCATACCCACCCACCTCCTGGGACCAACTAGCAGCTAGAAAAGCACCTCAGGTGACACTCATACAGAGAAATTTGCCACTTGAACAGAGAATAGAGAGACAACAGGCTGAGAAGGTTGCTGTTGGGAAACTGAATCTGGTGCAATGTCTAAATTCTTTAACTCAATGCTAGCAATGATAAGGAACCTCAGCTTCCTATACAAACACATCTGAACTTGCCTCACATATACTAAAATGAACCTCACATAATGTCAAGGAAGCAGCAGGCAGGATCAAACATTGTGGAAAAAACAAAACAAGCCTTCTCCTAAAAAAGCAGATCAGATAACAGACCCAATGAATATCACAGAGACAGAAAGGTAGAAGAAATATACCAATCTGGAGGTCTGAGATATGATAATGAGAAGTTGTGAATGCTAAAAGAAAGAATTGAAACCATAAGTAAAGAGCAAAAAGAAATTTAAAGAGCATTACAAGACAGAAAGTACAACCAATAGGGTACTAGAAAGAACAGAAACATAAAAATATAACCTAGAAACCAAGACCAATATTGCTGAAATTTTCAATACTTTGAAAGCCAAAAAAGCAATATAGAAGAGACAAAATAAAAAATCAGTGAGAGAGAAGAAAAGAACCACAAAGAGAACTTACAATTAAAAAAAAAAACTAAACACCAGAACATGGAAGGAAAACGAAAGTAAAAATTATGTGAGATGACATCACACTAAAGAACATGAGTATAATTGGAATTTCAGAGCAGGAAAGGGTGGGGGAAAGCACTGAGAAAATTATGGAAGAAGCACTAGAAGAAAAATGAGGAAATAAATACACATTAAAAAAATTCATCAAAGTCCAGAAAGGCTAGACTCCAAAAGATAAAACCTCAAGGCATAACATAGTCAAGTTCTCCAAAAATCAAAGGCAAGCATAGAATATTAAACGCATCAGGAGAAAGCAAAGAGTCACCTATAAAGGAGAACCAGTTAGACTAAGGCCTGTCTTCACAGCAGAAAGCATGGGAGCAAGAAGACAATGAGATGACATACACAGAAGGTTGAAAGAAAACAATTTCCAGCCAAGGACCCCATACCCAACAAAGCTGTTCATCAAGTATGAAGGAGAAATTAGGTCAATTTAAAAAAGCAGAAATTTAAAAAATTTGTGAAAACAAGACCAGCTCTGCAAGAAACACTAAAGGAAGTTTTCAAACAGAGAGGAAAGGAAAATAGATGGTCCAAACTAACCAGCAACCACAGAAGGAACACACCAAAATGGCAAAGATAAAACCTGTCCTGCAATAACCACACTTAATGTGGATGGCTTAAAAGCACTGAGTAAGAGAAAAAGAGTAGCATGATGGATTAAAAAACCACACCCAACAAAAAGCAAAGGCCATCTATATATTGCTTACACGAGTCACAACTAAGAAAAGAGGTCATAGATTAAAAAGAAAAGGGTGGGAAAATATACACAAAACAAATGAAATGAAATGAAAACTATACACACAACAAAAAAACCCCATAAGAAATCAGAAGTGGAAATACTAATCCTTGATAAAGTAGACTTCAGAATGATAATTACAGAAGAGATAAGGAAAAGCATTATTTAATGACTAATGTCACAAGAGAACATATCTGTAGTAAGCACCTATGCGCCAAATGATTTTTATTGTTACATGCTATTGAGTCAAGTACAACTTATAAACAATAGCTCTGAACACTGTTCTAACCCATGCCATTCTCATAATCTCTGACACATTCAAGCCCCTTGCTGCAGGCACCATATTAATCCATCTGGTTGAGAATGTCCCTCTCTTTCACTGTCCCTTGACTTTCCCAAGCACGATGTCCCTCTCCAAGGAATGACCTCTCTTAGCAGCATGTCCAAAGTATGTGAGACAAAGCTTCAGCACTTTGCCTCCAAAACTGCACTTTCTCCAAGACTCATCTTTTTGTTCTTTTGGCAGTCTATGAGATCTTCAGTAATCTTCTCCAAGAACATAGTTCAAAGGCATACTTAGCAACAGAAGAAAAGTGGAGCCCTAGCATACAGGATCCTGCCAAGACATCACCCTCACCTTGGACATTATCTTGCTGTGGCAGCCATGCACCTCAGCTGGAAGATTCCAGCACCCAATGGCCACAGGAATATGCTCATGGAACACAAACTCAGATATAGGGACCTTACTCCAGAATGATAGAGAAAGCATTCCCTTAGAATTAGTGCCTGGGACTCTGACATATGGCCTTCTAAACTAGACTTATCTGTCAGGTTGTTGTATTGGGGAATTGATATACAAATTGCTACTTACTTTGTAGCTTGAATATCTTGTGGTCTTGCTTTTTTATCAGTGTTCTAACTAGTGCAGTGCTTGTCTGTCAATTTGCTGTACTTGTGGGTTGCTATGATGTTGAAAACTGTACCATCAGTGGAGCTCACAGATTAAGCAGTTTAGAAAGAAGGACTGGCCATCCACTTCTGAAAAAAAACAGGCTTCTGAAAGCCCTATGAACAATGGAGGAACACAAAATTATACATCAGAAAATACATAAAATGACTTAAAAAAAAAGAAGTAGATGACACAATAGTAGTAAGATACTTCAACATGACACTCTCACCAAGGTACAGGTCAACTTGAAAGAAACTCAACAAAGATGAAGAAGAGCTGAACTATACAATTAGCTAACTCAGTATCACTGATGTATTAAAGGTATTTCACTCCCAAAAAACTCAATTTACTTTCTTTTCAAGTGCATAGAATACATTCTTCAGAATTAACCATATTCTAAGACATAAAGAAAGACTTAACAAATTCAAAACTATCTAAGTAATACAATAACTACAATGTCATAAAACTGGAAATTAATAACAAAAACATAAAGGATTAAAAAAAATAACCCCTATCTATGTGGATGCTAAATAACACCTTGTTTGAGCACCACCAGGTCATAGAAGAAATTAAAAAAAGAAATAAAAAACTTCCTCAAAACAAATGAAAATACAGCATATCAAAGCCTCTGGGACACAATAAAAGCAGTCCTCATGGGGCAGGTTATAGCAATAAGCATACTTGCAATGAAAGAAGAAAGGAATAAAACTAATTACTTGACTCACCTCTCCAGCAAATAGAAAAATAACAGCTAACTACTTCCACAACTTCTAGAAGAAAGGAAATCATAAGGATAAGAGCTAAAATCAATGAGATAGAAAAGATAATAAACAACTGAAACTACAAGACCAGGAGCTGGTTCTTCAAAAGTGTCAGTAAAATAAATTATATTTTGGGGAAACTCAAGAAAATAAAAGAAAGCACACAAATAAATAAGACATGAAAGAGCTAACATCACAGAGAATCAATGAAAATGAAACAGATAATAAACAGATAAATTATGAAAAGCTGTACTTCTATAAATTTGAAAACTTAGAGGAAATAGCATTAGAATTTGAGGAAAACTGATCAACAACTTGTATTATGCATATATTATGCAATTCTACTTGCTGAAATTGAGGAGGACCTGAAGTGCTTGATGCAGAAGGTCAAGGGCTAAAGCCTTAAATATAAAGTTCAACATCAAGAAAACAAAGATTCTTTCTACTGGACCAATTCTGGGAAATATTATGATAGACTGAAGATATTTGAGATTGTTAACAGCTTCAGTTTTCTTGGCTCCACAATCAACACTGCTGTACCAGCAGCCAGGAAATCAGAAGATTAATTGCACTGGAAAGTCTGATGTAGCCAGCTCTGGTGACCTAACGGCAAGAAGCTGCACTTCAATCCCAGAGGTGAGCAGCTCGAATCCACCAGATGCTTTGCTGGAGAAGGAGGGAAAAAATCTCCTCCTGTACCAATCAGATCTGATTTGACAGTACACACACACACACACACACACACACACACACTCCAAACAAAATCCCAAAATGACAAAGGAACCTCTCCAGAGTACTGAAGAGCAATGATGTCAGTCTGAAACTGAAGTGTGCCTGATCCAGGCTATAGTCTTCACGATTACTTGAAATGCGTCAGAAAGCTGGACAATGACTAGGAATGATTGAAGGAGAATTGATGCCTTTGAGCTGTGGTGCTGGAGAAGAGTATACCATGGACTGCTAGGAGTATAAACAGGTTCCTTCTAGAGAAGGTGAAACCAGCAGCTCCTTGGAGGCATGAATTCTGAGGCTTCATCTTTCATACTTAGGGCATGTTGCAAGGAAGAACCAGTCCTTGGAGAAGGACATCCTGCTAGGAGGGTTAAGGGACAGCAAAAGAGAGGAAGATCCTCAATGACATGGATTGATTCAATGACCAGCATAATGAACGTAGGTGTATCAGAGACAATAAGGTTCACACTGGATAAAGCAGGGTTCAGAGCTTGTACATAGTGTTGCTATGAGTCTCAAGCAACACGGCAGCACATAATAACAGAGGAAATGGACAAGTTCCTAGAAATACACACCCTACCAAATTAAACACACAGAGAAGTGGAATACTTGAACAGACTAATTACAAAAGGAGAAATTGAGCAGGTCATAAAAAGACTCCTCTACAAAAACCATCCTGACCCAGACAGCTTCAGAGTTGAACTCTAGCAAACATTCAGAGATGAGCTATCACCAATTTAACTTGAATTATATCAAAAAGAAGACAAAAAGTAGAAACACTCCCAGAGTCATTCATAATATCAAAGCCAGGCAAAGACATACCCAACAACAAAGAAAACTACAGGCCTGAATCCTTGATGAACATAGATACAAAAATCTTTAACAAAATCCTGGCCAATAGAATCCAACAATATATTAAAAAAAAAAAGAATTCATCATGATCAAGTATGGAAGGTTGATTCAACATTTAAAAAAAAATACACATATGTATGACAATAGCCCAGAATAAGAGGTACATTGCAAAGAGGACTTGGGGTTCAGGACTCAGCAAGGGTCCTCATCAGGAATCATTCCTAACAAGCTGTAGCAGTTACCCGAGTTCCATCTACTTCTTCATGATGTTTCTCCTGGCTAGAAATGCACCAAGTCGCCTTCAAGCTAGAAGCATTAAGCAAAGAGTGTAAGGCAAAGCCACCAAAAGTGTGTGCTTGATTTCCATGACAAATACGGTAATGCTGTCTTAGCTACTGGAGCTACTTTCTGTGCTGCTATGTGGACTTCTACAGCAAAACAAACTGGGATAGAGTAGAACTTGTAGCCTGTTGGCAGAGTCATCCCAAAGGAAAGAAGAGATCAGTCTTCAAATCAGCTAGTGGTATAATACTGAATTATTTCAAAGCCAACTTATAATTGGTGCCAAGTAAAAGCACTATGTACTCATTAAAATATGACATTATTGAAAAAATAAAGTACATTTTTTAAAAAGAGGGAGTGGAGGGGGAGAGATAATTGTGCAGCAATGAATGTTTTCAAACACAAAGAGTGAACTGGGGAAGGAGCTCTGGTGGCCTAGTGGCAAAAAGCGGCACTACAATCCCAAAAGTGCATGGTTAGAATCCATCAGATACTCTGCTGGAGAAGGAGGTGCAATCTCCTCCTGTGCCAGTTGGATCCAATTCATTGGTACACTACAAGAAAAAGGGTAAAAACTGAACTGGGGTGGAGGAAGGGAGAGGAGGTAAAAATGTACGACAATTAATGAAAATCTAACTTTTCTGTAAACTTTTCCTAACAATCACAATTAAAATTTAAAAAATTATTTAATAAATGAATGAAGTTTTAAAAACTCACACAATTAATGCAATTTATCACCCTAATAAAAGAACAAGAATTATATGATCCTATCAATTGATGCATAAATTTTTTTACTTGGCCCTGATTAAAATTCAACAAAATAGAAATAGACTAGTATTTCCTCAACATAGTGAGAAGTACATACAAAACCAAGAGCCAATATAATTCTCAATGGAAACAGACTAAAAGGATTCCCCTTGCAAATAGGGACCATGCAAGGCCCGCTATCACGACTTCTAATCAATATTATATTGGAAGTACTCGATAGGACAATAACACAAAAGAAGGAAATAATAAGGATCCAAATCAGCAAAGAGGTAGTAAAACTATCACTATTTGTAGATGATATGATAGGGTGTGCAGAAAACTCCACAAACTCAAGAAAACATTGTTAGACCTAGTAGACCAATTTAGTACTATTTAGTACAATTTCAGGCTACAAGATCAGAATACAAAAACCAGATTCAGTACAAAAAACTATGTATATGAACTTAAGAACTTTGTAAGTAAACCAGTATAAAAGAAAAAGTGTGTGTGTGTGTGTGTGTGTGTGTTGGCTTTCTCTATAATAACAAAAAAGCATGGAAAAAGAAAGTAGAAAAGCAATACCATTTAAATTAGCCAACCACAAGGAAAAATACTTAGGAATAACTCTAACTAGAGACAAAAAAAGACCTTTCTAAGGAAAACAGCATACCATTACTACAAAAAATAACAGCTAAATACAAAAATATTTTCTGTCCATGGCCAAGATAATTCAACATTTTGAAAATGGCAATCCTACTACAAGCAAAATACATATTCAGCACAATCCCAATGTTCGTGTGTACCTCAGATTCCGATCTGATGTATAGCTGACCCTCCAGCGGGTTTTCAGAGGCAGTTAATCAGACAGGAGGAGATTGCCCATCCTTCTCCCATGAAGCAGCTAGTGGATTCGAACTGTATGCCTTTGGGACTGCAGCACAGTTTCCTGTGACTAAGCCACCAGTGCTCCTTGCACAATCCCAATAGAGATATCAAATTCATTTTTAAAAGATATGTTGTTGTTGTTGTTGTTGTTGTTATGTGCCATCGAGTCGTTTCTGACTCATAGCGACCCTATGCACAACAGCTCTAAACCCTGCTCTATGCTGCGCCAACCGCACCGCCTCTGACACACCCATCCCGATTACCCCAGTC
>NW_006399752.1:502374-511342 GCF_000299155.1 Elephantulus edwardii | reverse complement strand
TGGCTGACTCTGAGAAGAATGGGAATCCCAGAACATTTAATTGTGCTAATCTAAAACCTATACTTGGACCAAGAGGCAGTAGTCAGAACAGAGCAGGATAAGACTGCATGGTTCAAAATAGGGAAGGGTGTATGCCAGGGATGCATCCTGTCTCTACCTTTAAAAGATATAGGATAGGTAATTTCTAGTTTCATTTGAAAAGGAAAGAGGCACAGAATTTTAAAAAATTTCTTCTGAAAAACAAAAAATAAGTGGGAGGCATCACACTCCCTGACCCCAATCCTACTACACAGCCATGATAACCAAAACAACATTGTAAGGTCACCAAAACCAGTGCAGAAGGTCACAGAACCCAGTGCAGGCCAAGAAAGATAGTTTGTTGAAAAGAAACTGACAGGCTGGGTCTCAAGCAGAAGACCAAGCCCCACTAAGAGTTAGAAGGGTATTTTATACTTTCTTACATGGGAATTGGGGAAGGGGATGCATACAGATGCTTCCTTCAAGATATGGAAGTGGACTGGAGTCTCAGATAACTATTCTTGGGAAAATGAGGGTAGGGTAATTTCTCAGGGAGAAAAAAGTGTTACTGCTGTTTCCTGTTATTGGATTCTTTCAGTAGCCATTCTGGGAGAGGAAGGAAAGGGCTCTGCAGTCCTAATATACATGATGCTTGCACAATGACACAAACACAAAGCACCTAAACAGAATCAAGAACCCAGAAATCCACCCATCTACCTATGGCCAAATAATATTTGACAAGAAACAAAACCTATAAAATGGAGAAATAATGATCTTTTCAACAAATGGTGCTAGCAAAACTAGACATCTATGTCTTTGAGTTTTGGTGCTAGAGAAGAGTATTGAACATACCTTGGATGGCCAATAGAACAAATAGTTCTTTCCTGGACAAGGTGAAAACAGTTTGCTCCTTGGAGGCAAGGATTTAAAAACTGTCTCAAGTACTTTGGTATGTCACCAGGAAGGACCAATCCTTAGAGAAGGACATCATACTTGGAAGGGTAGAGGGTCATTAAAGAAGAAAAAGACCCTGGATGAGATTGACTGACACAGCGACTGTGCCAATGGGGCCAGGAGTGCCGGATACTGTGAGGTTGCCTCCGAATAGGGCAAGGTTCATAGTCATTGTTCATAAGGTCATGCTGGGTCATAGTCAATTTGACAGCATATGACAACAACAATAAATCAGCACATTTTCTTTCAAAAGACGATCCAGGTAGATAAGAGACCTAAGCATAAAACCCAAAACTATTATTATAAGAGACAAAATGGAAACAAACTTAGAAGCACTAGCCGGCAGCATAAATGTTGTTATATGCCAATGAGTCACCTGAGATACATAATGACCCTATGGACAACAACCCTAAACTCTGCTCTACCCTGTGCCATTCTCACTGTCCCCAACACACCTACCCCCATTACCCCAGTCACTGAATCAATCCATCTCATATAGCGTCTTCCTCTCCTGCACTGGCTCTCCAACCCTCCCAAGCAAGACGTCCCTCCCTAAGGACTGGCCCCTCCATGCAACATGTCCAAAGTATGTTAGATGAAGCTTCAGAAGCCTTGCCTTCAAGGAGCAGCCTGGTTTAACCCTCTCTAGGAAAAACCTGTTCATACAGGCAAAAATACAGAACCCTCAGAGGATAAAATTGATCCTAAAAATTAAATCCCTGTGTGCATCAAAATGTTTTTCTGATGAGGTGAAAAGAAATCTCATTGATTTGGTGTTGTTAGTTATGTGCCATCGAGTCATTTGTGACTCGTAGCTACCCTATGTACGAGAGCCCCAAACACCGTGCTATCCTGTGCCAAGAGTAGCAATGGCAAATTTTAGCAGAAAAGCCAGCAATAAATGTGGGAAAGGATGTGGAAAGATTGGAACTTTCATGCACTGCTTATAGGATTATAAAATGGTACAACCATGGATTCTGAGGCTCCATCAAACATACTTTGGACATGTTGTGAGGAGAGACTGGTCCTTGGGGAAGGACATCATGCTTGGGAGAGTAGAAGGACAGCGCAGGAGGGGAAGGCCCTCTATGAGGTGGATTGATTCAGTGACTGGGATAATCAGGATGGGTGTGTCAGAGACAGTGCGATTAGCACAGGACAGAGCAGAGTTTAGGTCTGTTGTACATAGGGTCGCTATGAGTCGCAAACGACTCGACGGCACATAACAACAACAACAATAACAATCACTGTGGAAGGCAGTTTGGTGTTTCCTCCAAAAACTGAACATCGGAATCATATATGACCCAGTCATTTCACTACTGGGAATATTATTGTTGTTTTTTGTTTTGTCACTTGTGACTCATAGCGACCCTATGTACAACAGCCCTAAACCCTGCTCTATCCCTTTCCAATTTTATTGTCTCTAACATACCTATCCCTATTACCCCAGTCACTGAATTAATCTATCTCATAGAGGGTCTTCCTCTCCTGCACTGTATCTCCACCCTCCCAAGCATGACTTTCCTCTCCAAGGACTGATTCCACCTTGCAACATATCCAAAGTATGTCAGACGAAGCTTCAGAATCCTTGCCTCCAAGGAGCAACCTGGCTTCACCCTTTCCAGAACAAATTTGTGTGTTCTCCTAGCAGTCCATGGTATATTCAATACTCGTCTCCAGCACCACAGCTCAAAGGCATCAACTCTCCTTCTATCATCCCTAGTCATTGTCCAACTCTCCAATGTATAACAAGTGATTGCAAAGGCCATGGCCCATATCAGGTGCACCTTAGCCTCCAGACTGGCATCGTTGCCCTTCAGGACTTTGGAGATGTCTCTGACAGTATACTTTCCCAATGCAATTAATCTTTTAATTTTCTGGCTGCTGATACCAAGAGTGTTGATTGTAGAGCCAAGCAAATTGACACTGTCAACAATCTCATCTCCTTACCATATATTGTGATGCTTTCAATCAGACCAATGGTGATAATCTTTGTTTTCTTGATGTTGAACTAATCCATATTGAAGGCTGCAGTCCTTGACTTTCTGCAGCAAGTGCTTCAGATCCTCTTCAGTTTCATCAAGCAGGGTTGTGTCATCTGCCTAACTCAGATGATTGATGAGTCTACTTCCAATCCTGATGACACACTTCTCCTCATAGAGCCCAGTCTCCTAGATAATCGTTTCTGCATATTGATTGGAAAGATATGGAGATAGGACCTATCCTTGACACACACACTTTCCAATTTTGAATTATGCAATGTTTCCTTGCTCTATTCTGACACCTGCCTCCTGGTCCAAGTATAAGCACAATCAAGAGTTCTAGGATGGCCATTCTTCTTAGGTTCAGCCACAGTTTGTTGTGATCCACACAGTCAAATGCCTTTTCATAGTCAATGAAACACAGATAGACATTGCTTTGTTACTCTATGCTTTCAGTCAAGATCCATCTGATATTAGCAGTAATATTCCTAGTGCCAGCCTCTTCTAAATCCAGCCTTCACTTCAGACAGTTCTCTGTTGATGTGCTGTTCCAGTCATTTTTGGATCATTTTCAGCAGAATCATGCTTGCATGTGATATCAATGATACTGTTTGATAATTTCCACACTCTGTCAGATCACCTTTCTTTGGAATGGGAACAAATATAGAACTCTTCCAGTCAGTTGACCAGGTGGTTGTCCTCCAGGAAATCAGAGCTGAAACACAAAAAGAAATATGTGCATCTTTGTTCATAGTAGGATGGATAGGAAAAACTGTGATATATTCAAATAATGGAATATCATGCAGCACTAAAGAACAATGAAGTATTTGCAAAGTGTGACATAACATGGAAAAGTTTAGAGAATATTCTGTTGAGTGAAATACTCCGTAATACTGCTCCAGTAACAATAGGAGGATAACTGAGCAAAATAAGGAGAATAGAAATGTAAAAGGTAGACAGAGAACAGTACAAGGGCCAAGATAAGGGAGGATCAACCTGGGAATAATTGAGATAAGGATAATTGACATATGGTTAGTGCAATTAGCAAATAGGAATCAGATTGTATCACTGTTTAAAAGGGTAAGGAGAGAAGGGTGGTGAAAGAAGGCAGAGGAAATCACTAGGTCATAATAGAGTAGTGGAGGGATGAGAGGTGAAGAAATAGCTAAGGTGCAAGGGGTCTTGTTCATTAGGAGGAGACAGGGAGATAAAAATAACAAATCAATAGTAATTACTGATATAAAACACAATGTACAAAAATTATTTTATAAGACAAGATGTACATGATTGAAATAAAGTATATGAATCATTGTAGAAAGGACAATAGTGGTATCAAGATATAATAAGTTATTTTAAAACAGTGAAATAAAACTAAAGAGAAATAGTTAAAACTTGAATTCAGAGTATGTATATTCTACTATTGCAAAGTATTATATCATGATTCTAAAGATGGCATACCAGTTTTCATCTAAAGCTGAAGGGCTTCTCAGCCTTTGAGCTAAGATCAATTGTAATCTAAAACTGTCCTCAGACCTTTCACTGGACATCACATCTTCAGATTTTCTTTGTAATGCCTGCCCTCCCACAAACCCAGTACCAGAGTTTCCAAAAGAAATATAAAGCCGTTTCTAATGGATACAGCAAAGGTGTGCTAAGGGAAAACACCTGAGGGGCAGCCAGGAGGCTGTTTTAAATTGAAAAAATCATTTTTAAATGTTATTCTGTATTACAAAAATAGTATTAAAATAATCACAGTTATAAAAAAGGAGAACTTTGTTGATTTCTTTAATATTAGGTTTACAGCTTAATCTTTTGTTTTGCAAATACATAAAGAAAAGAAAGAAAAAAATGTGGCAGCACGGGGGATAGTCAACAACCTTGATTGAATCGCATGGCCACTCTGCTTGCCTGCCAGTTGGCCCATGTCTGGTTTGAGCAAACACTCAACTCTCAGCTCAACTAATTGCCATGGAGTTTGAACCCACTCAAACCCCTCCCATGGATTTTCAGAGACAGTAAATCACATGAGAGACTATTGCCCTTCTCTCCCATGAAGCTGCTAGTGGATTTGAACGGCCCACTTCGTAGTTGGCACAACGCCCCACTGGCTAGGCCACTGAAACTCCCTACATTAGTGCTTGGTTGCTTGTTTTGTTTTGTTTTTCTTTTAAACCACATCGAACTGTTATCTATCTTAGGTGCCATGGGGGAAAAAAATCTCCACCTAGCTCATCTTTCCTTAAACATGAACCAAATTTGGAAGAAAATACATTAAGGCTCAGTCACTTGCTCTGCACTGCATTTTTCTAATTTTGTGTGTGGGCTAACAGCTTCAGAAGCTCATCTCATTTTAATGCAAAATCTTTCAGAACATTACAAAGAAAAAAGTCCTCATAAAGGAAAGAATAATAGAGAACACATTGGAGGAAACCTGCCACACCCATTATTCCCAGTGCTTTGTAGTTTAACCCACACCCAAAGTAAATTGTCTTCATTTTAAGCTGTCTTTCAATAAATAAGCTGAACAACGTATCTTTAGTACATGATATGGACCACCTCAATAACCATCATTGTTGTTATGTGCCATCGATTTACCTGAGACTCATGGCAAACCTACATACAATAAGCTCTAAACTCTGCCCTATCCTGAGCTATCCCTATTACTCCAGTTACTGTGCCAATCCATCTCATTTGGAGTCTTCCTCTCCTGTGCTGTCTCTCTGGTTGTTCAAGCATGATATCCATCTCCAAGGACTGGTCCCTACTGGCTATGTGCTTAAAGTATGTGAGATGGAGCTTCAAAATCCTTGCCTCCAAGGAGCAACTTGGTTTCACCTTCTCAAGGTCAGACTTGTTTGTTCTCTTGGCGGTCCATAATATGTTCAAGACTCTACTCCAGTACCACAACTCAAAGGCATCAATTCTTCTTCTGTCATCCTTAGTCATTGTACAGCTCTCTGATGCACAGAAAATAACTGAGAACACCATGGCCTGCACGAGGCACACATTAGTCCCTAGACTGACATCATTACTCTTTAGCACTTTGAAAAAGTCCTTGACAACAGATTTCTCCAATGCAATTTATCTTTCAATTTCCTGACTGTTGGTGCCAAGAGTGTTGATTCATGGAACCAAGCATGCTGAAAGTGTTAACAATCTCAATCTCCTCTCCATCTATCACAGTTCTGCCAATTGGCCCAGAGGTGAGAATCTTTGTCTTCTTGACATTGAGCTTCAATCCATGTTAAAGACTACAGTCCTTGACCTTCTGCCCCAAGTGCTTCATGTCCTCCTCAGTTTTGGCAAACAAGGTTGTGTCATCTGCCTCCAACCTTAATACCACATTCCTCCTCATAAAGCTCTGCTTCTAGAATTATCTGTTCGGCATATAGTTTGAAAAGGTATGGAGACAGGATGCATCCCTGATGCACTCCTTTCTTGATTTTGAACCAAGCAGTGTTTCCTTGCTCTGTTCAAAGGATTGCTTCCTGCTAGATTGTTGTTGTTGTTTTTTTAAATAAAATAAAACAAATATATTTGTCTTTTAGGAAGTGTTCCGAGAGTGCTCTTTAGAGGCAAGGATGATAATATTTCATCTCACATACTTTGGGCATGTTATCAGAAGGGGCCAATGCTTGCAAAAAGGCAACTTCTTAAGAAAGGTAGAGAGTCAGCAAAAGAGAAAAAGACCCTCAAGAGATGGATTGACACAGTGACTGCCACAATGAGCTTGACTATGGAAAAAGACAATGACAACACACAGGATAGGGCAAGTTTCAGATCTGTTGTTCATAGGTTCACTACAAGTATTAGTTAACTCAACAGCATCTAACAACTATCTACTATCATAGCCAGGGGCTAACTCAAAGGCAGCAATCCTTTGTGGTTAGGACCCACTAGTAGATCTGTAGTAAAAAAGATGAATAGTCGCTTCCCATTCAATTTACCAAATCTGAAACCCATTGAATGATTAACTATGCTTGGTTCCAAGCAGACGGCAATGAGTTGAAGGGATCTCTATAGAAAGAAGAACCTCAACCAGATAGATTGACACAATGACTACTGCAATAGGTTTATGTGAGTCAGAAATTTTGAGGATGGCAACAGGAGCCTGTTGTTCAGAGAATCACAGTGGGTGTACTCAATGGCAACCTAATAATAATAACAATGATAGATAGATATAGATAGTTGATGATGATGATAATTTTCCCACATGCATGGTTCTCACATTCCATGTTCTAATCACTAGTGTCTGCTTACAACTGTTCCTCTTCCTTTGTATTTCCACACTCAGTTGCCCTTTCTGTCATTCTATGTGTTATCTGTTGTACATAGGGTTTTCAGAGGCCTGCAATTTTGGAAGTGGATGGCCAATCCTTCTTCCTAGTGTATGTCAATCTGAATGTTCAGATCTAGAGAAGTATCCAATAGATTATCATTTTACTGAAAAAGTGAAAATATATCCTTATTATGGAATTAACCATTAGTTTAGGTGTTGTCCCTGCCCTTGGCTCAAGTGCCCTTACCCACTTATTTCTTTGCTCCACCATCCATCAAGATACCCCTCCACTTCTACCCACTCCCTTCATCACCTGTCTCCCATTGTCTAGCCCTTGATCTCCAGTGTAATACTCTAGAAAAAGATAACATTCCATTTTAGAGAATATTAAAGTACTTATGCTCTTATGGATTGAATTATGTTCCTCTCCTTAAAATAGATATTGTAAATCCCAACTTCTAAGCATGTGAATATAATCCTATTCAAGAACAAGTTTTCTGTATGCTTCTTTATTCATAACAGAACATAATAACATAGAAACATTACGGTAGGGTTTTTTGAGCCAGTCTTTTACAAGTGATAAAAGGAACAAATTAGCCAGAGAGGGTGGGGAAAATAAATGTCAAAAGATGTGGAAATCTCTAAGGAATGGAGAAAGAGAAGCTGAAGAGACAAGGACCTTCCTCCCCAGCATGAAGATAAAGTCCTCCCTTAGAGCCTGCTTTCTGATTTCAAATGTCTATCCTTCTAAACTGTGAAAAATAAATTAATATTTTCCTAGCTTCCCATTCATGCCATTTATGTGATAGAGGGACAAGTAAGATAGATTTGGGTACAAGAAGAATAGGACAATGCCCAAAAAGATATTTAAAATGTGGAAACTATTTAGAATCAAGTACCAGCTAGAGGCTAGAAGAGGTTTAAGATGTCTTAGAGTAAACATGTAGATTTGGGGAAAAAACCCAAACAAACCAAAAACATGCATATATTAAAAGCAATGCTGTTAGAAGGAAGTGAGGAGAGTTGAGAGGAAGTCTCTATAATCCTAGAAAATACAGAAGGTGCCAATACAGAGTGATGCTAGAAATGTAGATGTTAAATGGGTGAGACTATAAAAGGAAATGATGAACATGCAATTGGACAATAGAAGAAGAGCTATGCTTTTTATTCAGTGGGGGGGAAAAGTCTGGATTATGTTAAAATGTGTAGTGGAACACCACAACAAGATAAAGGTAAATAATCCAATAGAAAAATGAGCACAGGATATGAACAGACACATTGCCGAAGACGACATCCAGACGGCTAACAAGCACATGAAGAAATGTTCAAAATCCCTAGCTCTAAGAGAGATGCAAATTAAAACAACTATGAGATATCATCTAACTCTAGTCAAAATAGCAAAATTTAACAGAACAGCAAGCAACAAATGCTGGAGAGGTTGTGGAGAAACTGGAACCCTTATTCACATTTGGTGGGAGTGTAAAATGGTGCAAACCCTGTGGAAGGCGGTATGGTGCTTTCTCAGAAAGTTGCAAATAGAGACACCATTTGACCCAGCAATTCCACTACTGGGAATATACCCCAAAGAGACCATAACTGACATCCAAGCAGATACATGCACACCCATGTTTATTGCAGGTTTGTTCACAATAGCAAGGAGTTGGAAACAACCTAAGTGCCCATCAACAAATGAATGGATAGAGAAGCTGTGGTATATTCACACAATGGAATACTA
>NW_006399752.1:448367-498692 GCF_000299155.1 Elephantulus edwardii | reverse complement strand
TCCCCTTTTCCTTATGAATCAGGGTGAAGTCTCTCTCAGGGAGGAGTGATAGGGAATGGCAAAGGACACACTGACAAAAGAGATTAATCAAAACTGGCTTTGACAAAAACTGTGGTAAAGGGACAATTAAAACAGGCTTCCAAGGGGGAAAAATAAAAAAGAGGAACAAACTGGGGAGGAGGGTAGAGAAAATAGTGCAACAATGAATGAATTTAAAACCCAAAATCTCTGTAAATGTTCATTAAAATTAATAAAATTTTATTTAAAAAAAGATTTACAGTCTCAGAAAAAAAAATGTAGTGGAAGGTAGTACTTGTAATTTATGAACTTGGACAGCTGACTAAAGAGATTTCTAACCTAAGGCTGAAGAAAGCTGTGTAGATTCTCCTTTCCACTTTTAATAAAATGCAAAAGGAAACAAAGGGACATAAAAATAAAAATATAACTTACAAACTCGGTACATGTGCTTTGGAATTTTTACCAAGGAAATGACCATACAGTTGTTGAAAAGATGAAGACTGTGACAAATGGCTCTAATAAACAACCACAGCAGAAAACTCATCAACTTCGATGGAAAGGGAAAGAGCAAAAGCAAAAAACATTGTCTACTCTTGGAATTCTAGAGACAGAATAAAGGTTAAAGCTAAAGACATTCTCTTCAAAAAAAAGAAAAGATTCATTTCATAAGCAGCTTGGAGGTTGGTAGGACTTTTGGCAGAAACATTAGAGCAGGAAGTTCTTGGTTTTAAAATGTGGAAACACAGCTTCCTGGTTCTTAAAGAGTGGAACCATGGCCTTCTAGATTTCAAATAATCACATCTTCACCATTTTGGTTCCAAAATATGGGTTTGCAGTTAAGGTGAGCCTATTGGGGCTCCAAAAAACAAGGAGTGATGCTATACCAAAGATACAGAGAAACAGATCTTGCTGGGACCACTACAGGGTGCGAGGCTACCACAGGTATATTCAGAACTATCTAATCTTGAGGAAACTGAGTGGCCATCCAGAGGGCCTGGAAGGCAGAGTTGAAACGTAGGACTAAGGATCCTCAGACCAGAATCCAAAGGGTGATGATAATAAGAAGGATCCAGCATGCTTCATTAGTCTGAAAGAAGAGAGAACTAATTTCACATCTTGAGAGCTAATGTTCTGCTGTGTTGTGGACTTGATTTAGTGATTATTATCTCTCCTTTTCCTCAATCCTCCTTTTTGTAAAGGAAGTGTCTGTTTTGTGCCTGCTCCATTACTTGCTATGCATCAGAGAGCTGGACAATGAGCAAATATGACAGAAGAAGAATTGATGTCGTTGACTTGTGGTGCTGGATAAAAGTATTGAACATAACATGGACTGCCAAGAGAACAAACAGGTCTGTCCTGGAGAGGGTGAGACAAAGCTGTTTCTTGGAGGCAAGGATTTTGAAGCTCTGTCTCACATACTTTAGGTATATTTCCAGGAGGGATTAGGCCTTGGAGAACATCATCATGATTGGAAGGGTGGAAGGACAGTGCAAAGAGGAAGACTCCGGATGATATGAATCAACGTAGTAACTGGGGTAATAGTATAGATGTGTCAGAGGTAGTGGGATTGACTCAGGATAGAGCAGGGCTCAGAGCTTTTATGCATAGGTCACTATGAGTTAGATTCAGTTTGACAGTATATAACAACCACCCCACCACTGCAATTTGGAATCGTATAATCTATAGTTTTTTCAAGGAAGCTCTGGTGGTCAAGGGGTAAAAAGTTGTGCTGTCTATCCTAAATCACACAGGTTGTATCCACAAGTCGTTCTATGGGAGAAAAATAGGCAATCCCCCCTCATGCAATTTAAAACCTCCGCAAATCTTCTGGAGAGTATGAGTTGATTTACACTCACCAGCACACAACAACTATAGATTTTACAGACTAATTCATGTCATTCCAGGATAAAATATGACAAAAAATCTCATTCATATTTAATTTTTGATGACTCAGGAGATCAGAATTTTAATTTGGAGTTGACTTAGGATTTTAGAGATGATGCAACGGGGTAAATGTGTTTTACATGTGGCAAGGAAATAAATATGTGAAGGAGAGCAAAATGTAGAAGGTTATGGATTGAATTGTGTCCTTCCAAAACATGTTAGAAATTCTAGCATCTGTGTGGTTATAACCTCATGTGACAATGAGGGGGTTTTTTATTAATATTAATAAAGCAGGATTGCTATAAAGTCAAACTCTGAAAAGAAATAAAAGAATCCAAAACGTAAGCAAAGATGGACTAAAATATGCTAAAAAAAAAATCCAAGAACTTGGACTGTATGTAGATTATGTGTTTGGTTTTATTTTTTTTTTTTTTTTGCTTGCTTGAAAAGAAAAATAATTTAATCACTTACAAAGCTTAAAAACAGTATTCTTCAGGCTGGATTATATTTCATCACCAAAGAAACAATCCTCACAACTATACTAATAAACAACATAATGATTATTTAAAAAAAGATTTGCATTGTCAAGAATCTCATTTTACTTGAATCCACAATCAATGCTCATGAAGCAACAGTCAATAAATCAAAAAACTTACTCTGTTGGGCAAATCTACTGTCAAGGAAATCTTTAAAATTCTGTTTTAGGTTAGGTTTCTAGAGAAGCAGACTGGATAGACAAGTAAATGGTACATAGATAAATATATAGAAAGAGATAAATATATATATATATAAATATATGTTGTGTTTATTGTTATGTACTATTTAGTTGACTATGATTTATAGAGAGTCTATGAACAATGGCTCTGAATATAAATAAATGTACAAATATAGACAAACATAAATATGTTGTTGTTTTTATGTGCCATCAAGTCAGAACTAACTCACAGAAGACCCCTCAGTGGATTATTATGTGCAGTAAATTGGAAGGAGATTACCCAATTTCCTACTGTGGAGTAGCTTGTAAATTCGAATTACCACTGACTTTTGCTAGAGAATCCATACACAGAGACAAAGAAGACCACTCCCTTGAGCTGTTTCAGATCAGGCTGAACTTTTCCTGTAATTTTGTCTCATTAACAGTACAGAGGTAACAATTTACATTTTATAAAATTTTATTTTACTAGGCAAGATGACTACCTTGGCTTACAGTATTAACCATCACCAGTGCTAAAGGCGGTGTCAGGAGAGTGGTGATCTAGCTGTAAAGAGTTGTGCTACCAACCCAAAGGCAGGTGGTTCAGATCCACCAGATGCTCTGTGAATGGTAAATGATCAGTCTCCTCTGGTGCCATTTACAGCCTCTGAAAACCCTCTGGAGGGTCAGCTATGAGTCAGTTCCCACTCGACAGTACATAAGAACAATTAACAGTACAAAAGAGCAAGGGTGTTGCTTTAAAGACCAAGCTTTGCTTAATCCAAGCCATGGTATTTTCAATTGCTTCATACACAAGTGAAAATTGGACACATTTCATTGCACATTTCATTGTAATATTTTACTTTGTCATCCCGCACTGCCTTTTGAAATCTTCTGTTCAGCTCTTTCGTATCTTGAATTCTTCCTTGTGCTTTGGCTTCTCTGAGCTCCAGTGCAATATTCAGAGTTTCTTTTGACATCCCTTTTGGTCTTTTCTTCCTCTTCTGTCTTTGTAATGAACGTTTGCACTCTTATTGAAAGATACCCTTGTTATCCTCCCACAACTCATCTGGTCTTCGCTCATTCATGTTCAAGGCCTCAAACCTGTTCTTGAGATGGTTCTGAAATTCAGGTGGGATAGACTCAAAGTCATATTTTGGTTCCCGTGGATTCAGTTTAATTTTCCTCAGCTTCAGCTTGAACTTGCATATGAGTAGTTGGTGGTCTGTTCCAAAATCAGCTCCTGGCCTAGTATTCACAGCTTATATTGAGCTCTTCCAGAGCGGTTCTTTCCACAGACGTAATCAATCTGATTCCTATGCATACCATCAGGTGAAATCCATGTGTATAACTTGTGTGTATGTCTCTTTAAAAACGTGTTTGCAATGAATAAGTCATTGTGCAAAATTCAATCATTATCTCTCCAGCTCCATTTCTGTCACTAAGTCCATGTTTTCCAACTACTGATTCCTCTTCTCTATTCCCAACTTTTGCATTCCAGTCACCCATTATTATCAATGCATCTTGATTGCATGTTCGATCGATCTCCGACTGTAAAAGTTGATAGAAATCTTAAAAAATGATATACAAAAGTAACAACATATACGTTTCATTGATTTGACTTCTCTATAGCTTGCAGTCTAAAATAAGGATGAAGGTGAGCCCAGGCCAAAGCATAGTATTTCAAATCACTTCATATGTATATGCCAGCTGAAAAATGAATATGGAAGATTGAAGAAAAAGTAATAATAAAGATATTTTGAGTTGTAGTATTTAGGAAGATTAACTACATTTCTTCTTGTGGTGGTGGTTATGTGCCATCATGTCAATGACAACTTATAGTAACCGCTCTGAACCCTGCCCTAACCTAAGCCAAACTTCATCATCTCTGACACACTTGCCCCTACTGCCACAGTCACTGTGTCAATTCATCTCATCTAGGGTCTTCCTCTCCTTTTCTGACCCCTCCACCCTTCTAAGCATGATGTCCTTCTCCAAGGACTGGTCCTTGCTGGTAACATGTCCAAAGGATATCAGTAGAGCTTTAAATTCCTAACCTCCAAGGAGTAGCTTGATTTCACCTTCTCCAGGACAGACCTGTTTGTTCTCTTGGCAATCCATGATATGTCCAATAATCTTCTCCAGCATCACAACTCAAAGGCATTTAGCCTTCTGTCATTCTTAGTCTTTATCCAGCTCTCAGATGCTTAGCAAGAAATTGAGAAGTCCATGACCCAGATCAGGCACACTTTAGTCTCTAGACTAACATCGTTGCTCTTTAGCACTCTGGAGAGGTCCCTGTCAGCAGACTTTCTGAAAGCAATTCATCTTTTCATTTCCTGACTGCTGGTGTCAAGAAGCTTGATTGAATTGGCTAGGTTGCCAAAAGAATGAAGTTGTCTAGAAAGATGCACAGTTAAATGTGCCTTAAAAGTGAAGATGGTGAGACTTCATCTCATATACATTGGGCATGTAATAAGGAGGGGTCATCCACAAGGCACATGTGTGTGTGCACACAAATGTGTACACAAGGGTGACATTCCTGGCAGAGGGTCAGTTTCTGAACAAGACAGATCACAGCAATAGGCTCAAGCACAACAATGATTATGAGAATTATAGATGATAAAGTAGGCCTCACTCCACAGTTTATGAGGTGGGTTTATGACATAGAACAAAGTAGACCCTAGACCCCCCCCCCAAAAAAAAAAAAACCCATACATAGATCTCAGGCAACCAAGAAACTAAAACTAAAGAGACAAGGGTCTTCCCTTTCCCTAGAGCCTGCCCTTGAATGTAGTTTTCCAGCCTACTAAACTGTGAGAAAATAAGCTTCTGTCACAACCACCCACTTGTGATATTTCTGTATAGCACACTAGATAACTAAGACTTATTATTCACCTGTTATTTCTCACTGCAATGCCAAGGGGAAAGACTATGTTTTAGATGTATCTACTGTGGAATGCAGCTTTCAGTATGGATTGCATCTTGTTATCAAGAAAACAAATATTCTGACTACTTCTGCTTCCAAGCTCATTTTAATCAGAGAGTTCCACCAAACACAGTCCACCATGAGTAGCCATTATCTCATTTGACACATTAGTGTCTAGTTACTCTGTACAGCAAATTCACAGACCAGTGCTATACCACATAGAATGTTGGAGAAAAACAATTAAAACCAGGCCTGCAGGCCACAGGCCTGAGGGACCAAATGCTATTTTAAACAGGAGGTCAAATCACATCATTTCACAGTAATTAGCGAGTCAACATTTCACCCTAATACTTCCCAGAACCAGCAAGCAAGCCTCTGTAGAATCCACCTGCTGTAGACAATTTCCAAACTGGATTCCAGCCCCTCCAAGCATTATATCCCTTTCAAAAGAATAGCCTTTACTAGCAACATGTCCAATGTATGAGACAAATCTTCACCATAATTTCCTCCAAGGAACACTCTGGCTGCACTTTGTCCTAAACATATGGGTTTGTTCTTTTGGAAGTCTGTCAGATATTCAGTACTTTCCTGAAACACCATATTTCAAAGACATCAATTTTTCATCTGTCATCCCCATTCATTGTCTAGCTCTCAGCAGCAAAGCAAGTGATTCAGGACCTGAACAAGGCACACCTTCGTCTTAAGACTAATATCATTGCTCCTTAGTAAATTAGAGAGGTCTCTCTCTGACTGCTGACTTTCCCAATGAAATACAAGACATAGCCTTCTGACCTCCTGAGTGCTGGTAGGTGCCAAATGTATTGACTGTGGATCTAAGTAAGATGAAGTCATTGACAGTTTCAACTTTTCTCCACCTCTTATGATGTTGCCTATTGGTTCAGTAGTGAGAATATTTATTTTCTTGACTTTAAAATGCAATCCACATTAAAGGCTTCAGTGTTTCACCTTCTATAGCAAGTGTTTCAAGTCCTCATCACTTTCAGCAACAAGGTTGTGTAATCTGCACATGGAAGGTTACTGATGACTTTTTCCTGCAATCCTGATGCCACATTCTTCTTCATAGAGTCAACTTCTTGAGTGATATGCCCAGAATACAGATGAAATAGGTATGGAGGAAGAATATAATCCTGATGCATGCCTTTCTTAGTTTTAGTGTTCCCTTGCTTTATTCACTTAATAGCTTCTTGGCCTAGTTAAATGTTTGTTTCTTCTGTAGACAATCAAGTGTTCTGAGATTCCCATTTTTTTCAATGTTAGCCATAATTTGTTATGATCCACCAGTCAAATGCCTTTGCATAGACAATAAAGCACAAATAGATATTCTTCTGGTATTCTTTCCTTTCAGCCAGGATCCATCTGACATCATCAATTATATCCCTGGTACCACAATCTCCTCTGAATACAACTTGAAGTCATGATTGTATTCTATTTATCTACTGTTGTAGCTATTTTTGCATGATCTTCTGAAGTATTTTGCTTGCAGTTGATATTAATGATATTGTTTGACAATTTCCACATTCTATTATATTACCTTTCTTGGGAACGGGAATAAATATGGATCTCTTCTAGTGGGTCAGCCAGGTACCTTTCTTTCAAATTTCCAGGAATAGTTTGGCGTGCATGTCCAGGGCTGCATCTGTCATTTGAAACATGTCAACTGGTATTCTACTGATTCCTGGGGCCTTATTCCCCCCCCCACACACACTGTCTTCATTGCTGCTTTAACCTCTTCCTTTACTACAATTGGCTTTTGATCATATGGTATTTCCTGAGATATTTCCATGTCAGCCAGTTCTTTTTGGTACAGTGACTCTGTTCATTCTCTCCACCTTCTTTTAATGCTTCATGGATCATTCAAGATTTTGCCCACAGCATCTCTCAGTATTGTACCTTGAGACTTGAGTTTCTTTTTCAGGTCTTTCAGAGTAACGCCAAGTAAGTTCTTCTATTTTTATTTTCTCATTCCAGCATTCTATTGTAATATTTTGCTTTGTCTTCTTGAGCTGCCCTTTGAACTCTTCAGCTTATCTATTTTACGTCAATATCTCTTCCCTTGTTTTGGTTTTGTGATGCTTTAGCATATTTTTCAGAGACACATCTGTTCTGTATTTATTCTTTGTGCCACTAGGATTTTTTTTAATACAGAAAACCCTTCAAAATCTAAAACTTGTATGTTATACATTGAATTGTTCCACACCTCTCCCCCAAAAATGTGTTATCAACTATTCTGAGCTATTATTCTGAGTATTATGTAATTATCTTCCATTTTGTGATCTGATGTAAGTACCTCTACTAGATAACTTCTAATCTCTATATTGCCAATCACACAGAATTAGGGGCATTTATGTTAATGAAGTAGGATGAAGCCTACAGGATTAATTGTATCTTCAATCACTCCCTTTTGAAATATAAAAGAAAGAAAGAAATGAAAAGAAGAGGCACATTACCATCAAGAAATGCAAGTCAGGATCTGACCATCTTCTTTGGACTCAGGGTCCTTGCACTGAGAACATTTTACACCCAGAAGATTGACTTAAAGACATATGAAACCAGGCTGCTCCTTGGAGATAAGAACTATGAAACTCCCCATCTCACATACTGTGGACATTGTTGATAAGAGAGACCAGTCCTTGGAGAAGAATAACATGGTTGGAAGGGTGGAAGGAGAAGAAGACCCTAGATGAAATGGGTTGACAGAGTAACTGTGGGAATAGGGGTAGGTGTGTCAGAGACAATGAGATTGACCCAAGATAGGACTGGGTTCAGATTTAATGGCCATAGGGTCATTTTGAGTCTTACTCTACTTGATGGTACATAACAACAAAAACATAAAAAATCTTTGAGGAACTCTCGAGAAGAGATGTTAAAAGGAATTAAAAGACATTCTGTAAGAACTCAGAAAGTAAAGGAAAATTTCCCTTATAGCTAGCACTCTGGATTTACAGCCTCTTAAACATATAGACAAAATCCGCCTCTGATTGTGTGGTTAGGGGTCATAAAATAGGGTCAAGGTCATTACAACTCTTTGTGCTGTTGAATAAAATTCCTCTTCCTAATCTCTGCTTTCCTTGAGCCTATTGTTTTAATCACTGTGTAAATCAAGATTGTTGACAGTGTTCCTCTCCTTTTCTGACTGTCTACTTCCCCAAGTATGTCCTTCTCCAGAGACAGAAACTTCACCAGGACAAAATGTGCAAAGTATGTGAGATGACAGCTGACAACACTTGCTTTTAAGGAACACTTGACTGCACTTCTTCAAAGACAGATTTGTTTGTTCTTTTGGTAGTATTCAATATTCAATATTCTTTGCCAAAACTCATCTGAATTTAGAAACTACCCAAGAATAGATATGACACATTGAACACTAATGATGGAATACCAGATGAGTAGTGGGATGATAGCAATGAATACATGAGGAATGATAAAGGTCATTAAAAAGACAGGAAAAGGAGGAGGGGGGAAGCCCAATTGAGTGTCAAAATGGGCTGAAATTCATTTTTTAATGTAGAGCAGCTAAAGTAAAAGGAAGAAATCATAAAGCTTAACAGAAGATCTCGAGGGTCAGCTGGAAAAGACAAAGCAATGTATTGTAATGTCATGTAAGAAGGCATAAAGAACACATTTGGCATATCTCAAGCTGGAAGAATTGAAGAAAAAATGTTAAGTCTTGAGTTCAATATTGAAGGATTCTGTAGGGAAAATATTTATCAATGCAGGAGGCATCAAAAGAAAAGAAACTCAAAGTCAAGATGGCACTATGCCAAAGAGAGAAAACATGTCAAGACTCGGGGAAAACCAAGGCAGTTCTCTCAATTACATATATCTTCTGCAAATTTTACTTTTTTCTATATACCTCATTATATATATATATGGTTTCATATAATTTAAGCATGTAATTAAATATTATAATTACAAAATATATATTAGCTAAACTTAACATTTCCTCCAATATGTAGTCTTCTATGATATTTATAAAACAACCAGATGTGTAAGAATGACAAAGTTTTTCCTCATCCATTTTGGGCAATTTGTTAGAAAAGGCTATTCCTTTCAGAATAACACTATGCTTGGAAAGGGGGAACATCAAGGAAAGAGAGGAAGACCCTCAACCAGAAAGATTGAAACATGAATGCAGCAATGGGCTCACATATGTCAGAGATAATTAGGAAGGCATTAAAGGAGAGACCAGGTCTGCTGTTCATAGGGGTCACTATTATCCGTACTCATCTTGATTGCACCTAACAACAACAACCTATTTAATTAATCCAATGAGTATTTACTATATACCTCTACTATTTGCCAGACTGTGCCCTTGGTAATTATGATACAATCCATAATAAAAATTCTCATTATTTGCATTTTTCTAGTGGAGGAAATGCTAAAGATACCCAAATGTTACTAATATGCTTGATAGCATGGAAGTCAAGAAGAGAAACTTACAGTCTCCAGACGGAAAAGACTGATAACAAAATTACAATATGAATGAAAGTCATGGAAATACTTCACAGAGGAAGACATTTGGATGACCAACAGACATATAGAGAAATGTTCAAAATCACTGGCAATAAGAGAGATGCAAATCAAAACCACAATGAAATATCATCTCATCCCAGCAGCAGTGGCAAAGTTTAGTAGGGCAGCAAATAATAAATGTTGGAGAGGATATGGAGATGTGAAGACTCTCATACACTGTTGGTGGGATTGTAAAACAGTACAACCACTCTAGAAGACAGTTTAGCATTTTCCCAAAGAGCTGAATATAGAAATGTTATATGACCTAGCTATTCCACTACTAGGAATATACTCCAAGGAAATTAGAACTGAGACATAAGCAAAGATTTGTATATATGTACAATGTTCATAGCAGTGTTATACACCATTGCAAGAACAAGAAAATAGTATAGATTGCCAATAATAACTGAATGGATTGAGTAATTGTGGTACATTCACACAATGGAATACTATGCAGCACTCAGGAACAACAATTTTGCTGCATTAGAGCATTATCATAAAAACAGATAAATAGTAAAAGATGTATGGGGATCCAAGAAGGAAACTGGTGGTAGCAGAGGGGTGAGGATGGGTAGGGGTGAAATCACAAGGTTTCATAATTTGGTAGGTGGAGGATGAGGGTAAAAGACATGGAGAAGATCCAGGAGGGAACTGAAAAGACTGTGTAATGGTGGGCATATTCCAATGGTGATTAACTTTATAAAACATAATGAATGGGAATGATTATATGAAACAATATAAATGAAGAATAGTGTGCAACACAGTGTACATAAACTTTGTTAACAAACCAATATAAAATAAAAATTAAAACAAAGCAAGAACTGAGGAAAAAATAGAAAACAAGGAATTAGAGATGTAGAATGTAAGTTGATAGAGAGGTTCTTCCATTAGTGAATGAGAAAGGAAGAACAAAGTAGGACCTACACAGAATCAACCTCTGCATCCTAGGCAGAATTCTTAAGAGAAGCAAAATCAGAGAAAACATACACATAAATACATAGAAAGTTATTCATTTCAAAGAAATGCCACATAGTCAAGCAGGCTGGAAATTCCTGTATCCTTGGGTTAGCTGTCAGTCTGCAGTCTCTTATTGACTCACAGTATTGCAGGAGATGACAAATCCAAAATTGACAGATAAGAATATAAGTTGCTTATATAACAATAATTAAAAAAGAATAAATATACTGGGCTTGATCCTAAAGAATTCTAATAGAGAAAATTTTTAAGGCGATTCATGTACTAATATTTATTGTGTGTGTGGTTGTTGTTGTTGATTGCCTTTGAGTCAAGCATGACTCATAGCAACACTATGAACAAAAGGCTTAAAGCCCCTCTACAACTATTGACATTTATCAAAGTTCATAGAGTTTCTGGAGGCATGTTATTTAGGAAGTGGATACCACTCCTGTTTAAATATACATTTTCTTCTTAAAAAAAAAGAATACAGGTTGCTGGCCACAAAGTGGATGGAGACTCCAGAGAAACTGAGCCAAAATGTATATATTCTGTATTTATTTATAGTTCTTTGTATATTGATTTATAACTACATTATAAACAAAATTAAATAATAACTGTATTGTTGCTGTGAGGTACTGATGTGCTGACTCTGACTGTGGACAACAGGAGAATACTCTGTGCTATGGAAGGGCATGCGCCAGGGATGTGTCCTGTCTCCATACCTTTTCAACCTGTACGCAGAACAAATTATCTGGGAGGCTGGGGTCTATGAGGAGAAATGTGAAGTCAAGATTGGTGGAAGATCTATTAACAATCTGCATTATGCAGATGACACAACCCTGCTTGCTGAAACTGAGGAGGACCTGAAGCGCTTGCTGCAGAGGGTCAAGGACTGCAGCCTTCAGTATGGATTGAGGCTCAATGTCAAGAAGACAAAGATTCTCACCACTGGACCAATTGGTAGCATCAGTATGGATGGTGAAGAGATTGAGATTGTTCACAGCTTCAGTTTGCTTAGCTCCACAGTCAACACTCTCGGCACCAGCAGCCAGGAAATTAGAAGACGTATTGCGATGGGAAGGTCTGCTGTTAGGGACTTCTCCAAAGTACTGAAGAGCAATGGTGTCTCTTTGGAGACTAAGGTGCATCTGATACAGGCCATGGTCTTTGCAATCACTTGTTATGCATCAGAGAGTTGGACAATGACTAGGGAGGATAGACGGATGCCTTTGAGCTGTGATGCTGGAGAAGAGTATTGAGGACTCCATGGACTGCTAGGAAAACAAATAGATTCATCCTAAAAAGGGTCAAACCAGGCTGCTCCTTGGAGGCAAGGATTCTAAGGCTCCGTCTGACATACTTTGAACATGTTGCAAGGAGGAACAGGTCCTTGGAGAGGGAAATCATGCTCAGTAGGGTGGAGGGACAGCGCAGAAGTGGAAGGCCCCGTATGAAGTGGATTGATTCAGTGGTTGGGGTAATAGGGATGGGTGTGTCAGAGATGGTGCGATTGGCACAGGACAGAGCAGAGTCTGGGGCTGTTGTACATAGGTTCACTACGAGTCGCAAACGACTTGATGGCACATAACAACAACACCAACAATCATCTGGCTGACATTGAGAAGAATGAGAATCCCAGAACACTTAATTGTGCCCATGTGAAACATATACCTAAAACAGGATGCTGTTGTCTGAAAAGAGCTGTGGGTGTTGGGTTGAGTACAACTCACAGTGACATTATGAACACTCAGTATGAATCCTTCCCTATCCTTTGCCATATGCATCATCTCATAATGATATATTAGGTAGAGTTCATTGCTGAAGCCACTGCTGAAGCCACTGTGTCAATCCATCTAGTTGAGGTCTTTCTGTCCTTTGTTGGCTCTCCATCTTTTCAAGGAGTACCTTCTCCTAGCTACATGTCCAAAGTATGAAAGATGGAGCTTCACCATCTTTGCCTCCAAGGACCATTCTGACTACACTTTTTCCAAGCCATATCTGTTTGTTCTTGGGGCAGCCTATAAGATATTCAATATTCTCCAACACCATAACTAAAAGGGATCAATTCTTCTGTCATCCTTACTCATTGTCCAGCTCTCTGATGCATAGCGTGAGATTGAGAAGACCATGGCCTGAATCAGGTGCACCTAAATATTCAAACTGGCATCATTGCTTGTCATCATTTAGAGAAATCCCTGACAGTGGACTAATGTAATACATCTTCTGATTTCTTGACTGCTGGTACTAAAGGTGTTGATTGCTGATCCAAGCAAAATTAAATGACTGATAGCTTTGATACTTTCTCTGTCTATCATAATGTTGACTGTTGGTCTTTTGGTGAGGACCTTTATTTTATTGATGTTGTGTAGTAATCCAACACTGAAGGTTGTAGTCTTTGATCTTCTGCAGCAATCATGTTATACCTTCCTCAACTTCAGCAAGCAAGATGTATCATTTCTGTAATACAGGCTGTTGATGAGTATTCTTCCAAACTTGATGCCACATTCTTCTTTATAGAGTCTATTTTATAGAATAAATTTCTCTGCATACACCCTTCCAGATTTTAAACCATTCAGTGTTCCCTTGCTCTGTTCAGACAACAGCTTCTTGGTCTACATATAGATTTCTTATGAGCAGAATTAACTGTTCTGGAATTCCCATTTTTCCTCTGTGTGGATCATAATTTTTTTATGATCAAATTATGCCTTTGCATAGTTAATAAAACACAAATAAATATTTTTCTGGTATTCTCTGCTTTCAGCTACGATCCTTCTGACATCAGCAATATCCCTGGTGCCATGGACTTTTCTAAGCTCAGCTCAAGCTTCTGTCAATTCTCTGTAAATGTACTGTTCTAGCCATTTTTGCATGAATTTCAGCAACGTTTTGCTTGCATGTGATATTAATTATATTGTTTGATAATTTCTGCATTCTGTTGGTTACCTTTCTTGGGAATAAGGACAAATATGGATCTCTTCCAGTTGATTGGCCAGACAGCTGTCCTCCAAATTACCAGGCATAAACTGGTGAGCACATCCAGGGCTGCATCTGTTAGTAGGAACATGTCAGTTGGTATACTATCAACTCCTGGGGCCTTTTTTTTTGCCAGTGTTTTTAGTGTATCATAAATTTCAACCTTAATCTCCATTAGTTCTTGTTCATATGATATTTTCAAAATTTTTCAGTGTCAACTAATTATTTTTGGTACAAAAATTCTATATATTCCTTCCATCTTCTTTTGAGGCCTCCTGGATTGCTCAAGATTTTGCCCATAGCATTTCTCAGTATTGCAGCTTGAGGCTTGTATTTGTTTTCCAGTTCTTTCAGCTTGAGAAAAGATAAGCGAGTTCTTTACTTTTTATTCTCTGACTTCTACTCTGTGCACATTTTTACTGTAATATTTTGCTTTATCTTCTTAAGTTGTCCTTGGTAAGAAGCTGTGCTGTAATTGCAAAGGCACGCAATTCAAATACACCAGCTTCTCGTGCAGGAGAAGGATGGGCAATCCCCTACCATGTGATTTATTGCCTCTGAAACCTGCTTGGAGGGTCAACAATGTGTTGGTTCCAACTCAGTGGTATTCAACAACAACAATAGGAACACTACATGGTGTGCATCAACATTGTAGTCTCTCTCCGTAACTATTCAATCTGTATGCTGAGCAAATCACTTGCGAAGCCAGACTCTGGGAAGAAGAATGTGGCATCAGGATTGGAAGAAGACACCTCATTAACCCATGCTATTCTGATTATGCAAATTTGCTTGCTGAGAGTGAGAATGACTTGAAGCACTTGCTTCAGAAGCTCAAAGCCCTTCAATATGGGTTACATTCTCAACGTTAAAAAAGCAAAAATTCTTACCCCTGATTGTTGGAGGAAAGATGAAGTTGTCAATAACTTCATCTTCCCTGGATCCACAATCAATACACTTGATAACAGCAGTCAGGAAATTAGGAGATTTATTGAATTGGGAAAGTGTGCAGTTAGAGACCTCTCCAAATTACTGAGAAGCAATGATGTCACTTTGAAGACTAAGATATGCCTGATCCAGGACATGATCTTTTCAATCACTTTCTATGAATGTGAAAGATGGACAATGAAGAAGGTGACAGAAGAATTGATGCCTTTAAATTGAGTGGTGTTAGAGAATGGTACTGAATATACCATGGATTGCCAAGGAACAAACAGATATGTCTTTGAAAAGGTACAGCCAGAGTGCTCCTCAGAGGAAAAGATGGTAAGACTTCTATGAGCACACTGTTCAGAGATGCTCTTCCCTATGGAATGATACTGTGATTGGAAAAATGGATGGTCAGCACAGGAAAGGATGACTCTCAACCAGATAGATTGACAAAGTTACTGCTGCAATGAGCTTGAATCTGTCAGAAATTATGAAGGTGGCAAAAGGTAGGGCAAGACTCATATCTGTTGCTCATAAGGTCACTGTGAGTTGCCCTTGTCACAGCGGCACCCAACAACAGCAGCATCTTCTCCCATCCTCACGATCGCTAGTGTGTTCAAGTCCAATGTTTTGGTAACTGTGTTAATCAATCTTCTCTAGGCCTTTCTCTCCTTTGCCACCTTTCCATTTTTCTAAGCATTATGTATTTTTCCAAGGACTTGTCCAGCCTGACAACATTCCCAAAATATCTTGAACAAAATTCTCACTATCCCTACTTCTTTCAAGACAGATCTGCAACTGAAAATACCATGGCTTGGGTCAGGTTAACTTTAGTATTTAAACTTATGTTCTTGTTCTTGAGGACTTTCAAGGGATCATTGGCAGGAGATTTTTATCATTTGATTTGACTGCTTCTGCCATGGATGCTGATTATGTATCTATGTATCTAAGTAAAATAAAATAGATGCAATAATCCTTTAGAAAAGGCAATATATTGCCAAATATGAAATGATAGTTACATTGATAACAATTTAAGAATATCGTATCTCCTCTTTTACCAGACTGCAAACTAGTGTTGGAGTACACCATTATAAAACAAAACACTGCCTATGCAGATAATTATTTAGATCAACTAATCAGTACATAGTAGAAAAAAATTGCCAATAGAAATGTAATTCTAAATATGTTTTTATCTGAAATATAATTGTTTTCTTCCTATTTGCACCCTTTCCCCCAAAATTCATGCACCAACAATCTACTATATGCAGCCCTGCTTAATCTATTATACTTTGTAACCATTTATAACATTGTTTCTCACAGTCTGGCATAGTTTCAGGTATTCAATTAAAAATGAGCTCTTTTATTTATATATTCATTTGCTGATAAAAAACATCTTGTGCCTAGTCTATTTAGAAAAAAATAGGGCTGAGTAGTTTCCAATAAGTCATTATTTCATCGCTAAAAACAGAAAGCTAACGTAATGCTAATAGTATGGATCCAGTGATAAATATAGAACTCTGGTTTTCTGCTCTGTGGAAACTCAGAAAGGCCAGAAAAAAAACATGCTTATCCACAGCTTCTCTTACATGAATACAAGTGTAAGACCTGCTTTTAGGTTGTTTGTTGTTGTTGTTGTTATGTGCCGTCGAGTCGTTTCCGACTCATAGCGACCCTATGCACAACAGCCCTAAACCCTGCTCTATCCTGTGCCAACCGCACCGCCTCTGACACACCCATCCCGATTACCCCAGTCACCGAATCAATCCATCTCATAGAGGGTCTTCCCCTCCTGCGCTGTCCCTCCACTCTCCCAAGCATGATGTCCCTCCCCAAGGACCCGTCCCTCCTGGCAACATGTCCAAAGTATGTCAGACGAAGCCCCAGAATCCTTGCCTCCAAGGAGCAGCTTGGTTTAATCCTCTCCAAGATGGATCTGTTTGTTTTCCTGGCAGTCCAGGGTACATTCAGTACACTTCTCCAGCACCACAGCTCAAAAGCATCCACTCTCCTGTCCTCCCTAGTCATCGTCCAACTCTCTGATGCATAACAAGCGATTGCAAATACCATGACCTGTATCAGGCGCACCTTAGCCTCCAGAGAGACACTGTTGCTCCTGAGTACCTTTGAGAGGTCCCTAACACCAGACTTTCCCATCACGATACGCTTTTTGATTTCCTGACTGCTGGTACCAGGAGTGTTGACTATGGAGCCAAGCAAACTGAAGCTGTGAACACTCTCAATCTCTTCGTCATCTATCCTGACGCTGCTAATTGGTCCAGTGGTGAGAATCTTAGATTCTAAATAATACAATTAATAATACAATTAATCTTATAGGTACTGCGTAGCAATGAGATCCCTTCAAAGGCTAAGGTGTGCCTGATTCAGACTACACATCTGAGAACTAAACAATGAATAAAGATGCCAGAAGAAGAATCAATGCCTTTAAATTGTGGTGTAGGAGAAGAGTACTGACTATCCCATGGAATTCCAAAAGGACAAATGGATATGTCTTAAAGAAAGTTCAGCTAGAGTGTTCCTTAGAGACATGGATGGATAAACACACTTTGGGCATGTTGCAAGGCTTCCTTGGGAAGGGAAATCATGCTTTAATAGATGGATTGTTAGCAAAAGAGATGAAGAGACACAGTCACTGCAGCAATGGACTCAAGTACGTCAAAGATGATGACAGTAGCACAGGATAACAAAGGGTTCAGGAATAGTAGCAGTTGATATGGAAAATAAAATAAAAGGTCTTAGTTGACCACAAGCTTAATGTGAGTTAAGAGGCTGATACTATGCCTGAAGGGGCTAAAGAACCATCAGAACTGTGAACAGCTTACTATCCTTGGAACTGTGGCTATTTCTACCTAATGACCAGGTCCCGTAAACTAGCAAATCTGATTGATGGCATAACTGGGCTAAAATTTATTCAGAAGCACAGTAATAAAAATTCTATACTAGTTAGAACCTTTCTAAAAAAGAGATCATTTACTCGAGTTTTCAAGTCATTGTTTGCTCTAGCTCACTATTGAGCTCTATCAAGAAATGCAAAGTCAATGAATCCCAGTAAATGAGGAGGAACTTTCACCAAGAGATGATTTGAGTTTGAGTGAGGAAGGAGCCTCAGAGGTGGAGTCTAATAGAGAGTCACCCTGCTGACACAAAGGTGACGCCTCTCTGGTGCTCCATGGGAGAGAGATGGGTAATTTCCTCCCATACAATTTATAACCTTGGAAACCCACTGAAGAGTCAGTTATGAGTCAATTCCAACACAAAAGCAATGAATTATTCTTTTAATTTGACACTAACTCCTCCCTCTAGTCCACCCCTGTCATTCAGACAACTATTCCCATTTCGGCTAAAGCACAGAAGCAGAGGGTGATGAGATGTTGGGCTTTGTTTGCCATAGAAAGAGAATTCTCATGTGGTTTGGCAGAGATGGAAGTGAAGAGTGGATAAATAAAAGTTGAAGTAACACAGACTAAAGAAAGGATGGAATTTTGAATGGTGCTGAAGGATGAAAGGGATGTGCGTAGGGAATAAAAAGCCAGAGAATAAGATTTTCTGTGCTGTTTTTGAGGTGTAATGTTCTTTGGAACTCAAGAAAAATAGCATGATCATGCCTTGTGTTCTCATGCCACTGGCATTTTCTGTCTCCCTAAGTACACCCTAATCACCTCATTGTAATTAGGAAGACAAAATGTCAGTAGCATAAAAACAGAAAGAATGATTATGTGTATTTCTTGAGCTCCAAAGGACTGGAGGAAGACTCAACAACCTGATTTATACAGATGATACAACATTGCTTGCAGAAAGTAAAGAAAACCTGAAGCTCTTGTGGCAAAAGATCAAAGACTATAGTGTACAATATGGGTTACATTTCAACATCAAGAACACTAAAATCCTTACCGCTACACCATTAGGCAAAATCGTGATGGAGAAAGGACTGAAGTTGCCAATGATTTTCTTTTGCTTGGCTCTTCAATCTATATCTTTGGTAATAGTAGTCAAGAAACTAAAAAAAAAAATGTTGATCTGGGAAATCCTGTTGTTAAGGACCTCGTTGAAGTGCTAAAAGGGCAATGATGTCAGTTTAAAGACTAAGGTGCACCTGATACAAACCATAGCATTCTAAATTGCTTGCTTTTTTTTTTCATCAGAAAGTTGGGCAGTGAATACGAATGACAGAAGAAGAATTGATTTATTTGAATTATGGTGCTGAAGAACAGTACTGAAGATTCCATGGACTTCCAAAAGAACAAATATGTCTTGAAGTAAAGCAGTGCTTAAGTAAAACAGTACTCCTTAGAGGCATGGATGGTGAAATTTTATCTCATTTACTCTGAGCATATCTTCAGAAGGAACAGTCCTTAGAGAGACATCATGTTGGAAAAAGTAAAGGATTAGCAAAAGAGAGGCAGACCATCTATAAGATGGATTGACGGATTGTCACAGGGACTATCTCAGTGAGGCGTGCACAGCACAGAGTTGAGAAAATGGCACAGGACAGGGCAAGTTCAGTTCTGTTGTTCAAAACATTGCTATAAGTCATCACCAACTCAATGGCATCTAACAACAACAATCACACCCTACGCATATTCATCTTAGACATGGATTTCTCATCTAAGTCTATCTAAGTATTTCTACTGAGTTTGGATAACCATCACTTCTTCCTGGGAAGCATATTTCACACTCCAAAATGTATGCTTATATTTTTCTCCATGGACCTCCTGGACTACTCCATTTCCTGAATTCTTCCAATTCTGGATTTATAATTTCTAAATTACTACAATATTTACATAATCTTATAAATGTTTTGTTTTCTCAATCTCAATCTATCCACACTATTCTTCAGCCTCACTGAGGACTGCAGTCCTCGATCTTTCAAACAACCTTACTCTATCATCCCTCCCTGACTTCATTATTCAGAAGAGCTTTCCTTTCTTCCTTTATAAAATCGGGAAGTAGTAACAGCCACTTTACATACTAGATCTGTGAAGTATTTCCTTTTTAAGAGTAAGTATTAAATGATAATTCTGTATCTTAATTCACCTGAAAAATTTTTACTTTAAAATTTTTCTCGCCACTATAAGCAGCTTCTTTCTCTTTATCCTTCTTCTGTACTCAATTAACGAAACTCCAACCCTAGATCAACCAGCTGTTCCCTTTTCCAACCTTTCATCCATGTTGCCAAGCAATACTGGGGGGAAAAATGTCACAACTGCATGGATTGATGCCACTACAAACACATGATCTGCCACATCAGTAGAGCTATTAACACTACACTTCAGACTATCTCTACTCCACTTCCTCTTTCAGTCCACACAATAATATTTTCAAACTTTCACCACTCTGGTTTTCTATATCCCTGTCAACAAATGAACTCTATTTTAGAAAGAAAACAGAGAACATCATGCAAGAACATTCTCCACTTCCTGCCCTTCCCCATAACACAGACAAATATAAATATAGCCACAGACAGCCTGACCTCTTCTCTTCCAATTTCAATGAAGTGGTTGTCCTTCGTTTTAAACATCAATCTTTCCATCTGTTCTTTGAATCCCATCCTTCCATTTCCTTGACAACCATCCTTAAATCAAATTGATCTCCTTTTTTCTGTATCTTGAATTTTTTTCTTTCTTCATGTTCTTTATTTTCTTTTTTCTAACAGCACCTTTCTAGCCTTCAATATTTCCTATCCGGTTTCTTTTTCTTTTTCTAGCAATCCTTAGATAACAAGGTGGGATAAGTGCAGACTGTTAATCAGATGTTGCGGCAATTTGAACCCATCAAGAGATAATTTGAAAAAAAAAATATCTGGGATTCCTGGTAGACTAGTGGTTCAAGAGTTGCACTGCCAACTCAAGGCCATAGAGTTCAAATCCATCACTTTCTCTGTGGGAGAAAGGTGGACAGTCTCCTCCTGTGAAATAGACTGCTTCTGAAAACCCTCTAGAGGGTCAGCTATAAATTGGTTCTGACTAGAAGGCACATAACAACCACCATCTTGTTGTTATAACCTTGAAACCTCTGAATGTAGTTCTCCTCTGTATACCTGAGGTTTTCATGTGCTGAAACCAAGATCAAACCTCTGTAGAAGCAGGCTGCTGCAGACCACTGCCCCACCTGCAAGCCAGCCTATACTGCTGACCCCAAGCCTTTCTAAATAAGAGGCCAGTACAAGCAATTCACTCCCAACAGCTAATAAACATTAGGCTAATAAAAATAATACCTTGATACCAGCATAGTAATTTAAATCAACAAAGATTAATGGAAAGGTGAGGTAATTAATAATTTATGCTGTATTTTTCAGAGGAGGCTCAAGTTACCTGCTCAAAATAACTCATTTATGAAAAAAATATCTACCACCCAGCAACCGTATTGTAGTTACTATAGTTCACTGAGGGTTACAGACAGCCATGGAGTACGTGTAAAATAATTTGGCTGCGCTGCTTGAAAGCAGGCAAAGAAGGCCAAGATGGGTGGGACTGAAAGCAGTCCCAGACTTCCTGGAGCACATACCACCATGAAGGGGACTTAGAGAAGTTTCAGTTCAACATGGAAAGTTTCTGGTGTCTTGATAACGTTGTTATGAGTACAGTGAAACCCTTCTCTGAGTACAAGGATGTTCTCTTGGAAACTATTCAAGTTTATCTATGTTGTGTCTCATGTGGGTCACATGACCCAGGTTAACTACTTGGAAGGCAGCTATGCTTAACCATTTACCCACCCTATGAAATCATGATTTGTTGTATGGTTTAATTTTCTGCTAATAAAAACAGGGGCTCTGAAGCTGCTCGGTGCTGTTAGCCTAAGCGAGCTCTTGACCCTCTGGAACCAAATTTCACTTTGCTAGTCTTCCTTCAGCTCAACTCATGAGAAACAACATTTGGTGATGTAATTAATAATTTATGCTGTATTTTTCAGAGGTGGCTCAAGTTACTTAATCAAAATAATTTATTTATTAAAAAATATTTAACACCCAGCAACAATATACCTGGCATTGTCCTTGGTATTTGGGGTTCAGTGAAAAAAATTATCACACACATATGTCTGCATGCACTGTGAAAAAAAAAAAGTTATAGTTTGCAATTTTCCAGAGTAGTCATTGTTTTTTGTGATTCTTAGATGAGTTTTAGATTTTTGCTTTGAAATATGAAGAGCCTTTAGAGCATTTTTAGCAGAGAAATATTAAATATTAGGTATTTTAACAAAAGCATTTTCTAGGTTGAAAATAGATTTTAGAAGAAAAGACATTAATCTTTGTTGATTTAAAGCAGTTGAGAGAAAATGGTGTTTTAGAATAGAGTGACAGCAATGGAAAAGGAGAGATCAAATCAGATGTGGGAAATATTTTGAAAGGTGGAGGTATGGTTTTTTGGTTCCATCAAGTCAGCTCCAACTTAAAGTGACTCTACTTAAAATAGAACAAAAATCCTGACTAATCCCATTCTGTCCACACAATCTCAGCTGTGCTTAAGCCCCTTGTTGCAGTCACTGTGTCAATCTATCTTGCTAAGGGTCTTCCTCTCCTTTGCTGAGCCTCTACTTTTCCAAGCATGCTGTCCTGATATTTCCTTCTCCAGGAACTGTCCCCTCCTGGTGGTTATATGCCATATTATCTCTGGCTGAGATGGCTGTCTAGCCTTTGACTTCGGCTTTCACCACTTGTTGTGTGCCATCCTGTCACAGCCAACCCATAGCTGATCCTCCTGTGAGTTTTTAGAGGCAGCCAATCTCATGAGAGATTCTGAGTCTGCCCATCCTTCTCCCACAGAGCACCTGGTAGATTTGAATCATGTGCCTTTGGGACTGCAGCATAACTTATTGCCGTTAGGCCACCAGCTCTCATGGCTGGGTATGACTGTACAAACATGGGGTGTTTGTGGCCCCACCAACGGGATAGCAGATTAATAGTTTAATAGGTAAATAACATCTTTTAGGTAAGAATATACAAATAAAATGGGCAGACCACATGGGTAATGGTCAGTTTTGCCCTTTTCAGACATAAATTGAGCAGGTTGCGCAGAAGAAAAGGAGAAACTTGTTATATTAAGAAAGAAGAAGCAGGGGCAGTAGAGTGTTCATTAGGCCAGAGTCTCCTGTATAAGACTGAGTCTAAGACACAAAAGCCTAGACAATGGCAGTAGAAGCAGAAACAGCAACAGCAGCAGCAGACATGGCTAAGAATCAGGGAAAGAGCTGTATGAGAACTGCAACCCCATGAATCCAGAGCCCAGTGCCTTAGTGTAAGCTTACTGCTTTAGAGCACACATAGTTTGAAGAACTAAAACAATGTTCAAACACTTGCCTAGAGCCTTGACTCAGAGGCTGGAGACTGACAGTCAGAGGGAGACCTGCCCTGCAAGCACAACTGAGAAGCAGCTTGTCCTGATCGCATAATTACATTCTGAGTATATGATCCAAATTATAACCTATAATAAACCCTCTAATCATGAGTATTGTCTGTGAGCTCTGTGTGGTTGCTGCACAGATTAATGAACCCAAGTGTGTAGTAGCATGATCCATGGGAAGGCAAGTTAACATTAGTACTGATAGAAGAAGGTACGGGGAGTGTGGAGGCATGCCTGACCTCATAGGATTCAGTTTTGTGCTGTTGGTGTTGATGGGATGCTCGCCCATCATGGAGCTAGCAGAGGTCAGGTTAGGCTATTTGTAGGCTTGTCACACTGTTTTCAAATGCTCAAAATACAAAGTCTCACCATTCTTCATTTCAAGAAGCCCTCTGGCAGCAATTTTCCCAAGGCAGATTTGTTTGTTCTTTTGGCAAGCCATTATATACTCAATGTTCTTTGTGAACAACAGAATTCAAAGGCATAAATTCTTTTAAAATCATCCTCATTCATTGTTCAGCTTTCACATGAACATGAAACAATTGCTAATATTTTTATTTAGGGAAAGTGCAATGCAGTCCCTTCAAGTGACATTGTGTTCCGTAGCACTTTAAGGATGTGACTGTCAGCAAATTCTCCCAACGAAATATATAATTTGCTTTCTTGACTGCCACTTCCACAGGTGTTGATAGTAGATCCAAGTAAAATGAATTATTGACAACGTCAATCTTTTCTCTGTTTATCATGTCTACTGGTCCAGTTGTGAAGATTTTGGGGTTATGTTGTTGTTCGCAAAGGAAGTGTGAGGATGGCACAGAAAAGGACGAGGTTCAGGTTTGTTGTTTGTTGTTCTGGAGTCACTAAGAGTCTTATTCATCTCCACAGCACATATCAAGAATGACATACTTTGTCAATGTTTTAATTGCAGCTTTAATTCCTCCACTACTGTCAGTTTGTGATTACATGATATTTTCTGAAATGGGTTAGTATATAACCAATTCTTTTGGTCCAGTGACTTGGAGTATTCTTTCCATCTTCTTTTCATACTTCCTACATTGTTAAATATTTAGCTCATAAAATCCCTCAGTATTTTAACTCATGGGTTGAATTTGTTCTTCAGTTCTTTCATATGAGAAATGCTGTTCACGATCTTCCCTCCTGGTTTTCTAATGTTATAACTTTTCTCTCTTTGCACATTGCATGATAATACTTTGCTTTATCTTCTGGAGCTTCCTTTTGAAATCTTCTGTTCAGCTTTCTTATTTCATCATTTACTCCATTTTGGTTTCTATCTATTGAAGAGTAAGTTTAAGAATCTCTTTTGATACTCATTTTGGTTTTTCCTTCTTTATGTCTTCTCACTGAATTTTTAAGTGGTCTTCATGTATAATGGTTTTAACGTTATCTAATAACTCATCTGGTCTTTTGTCATTAAGATTCAATGCATCGTAATTATTCTTAAGATTGTCTCTAAATTCAGGTGGAAGCTTGGCTCTTGTGTACTTACTTTGATTTTCTTCAGCTTCAATTTAAACTTCTATGTGAATAATAGGAGGTCTGTCCCACAATTGTCCCTGATCTTGTTCTGAATAGTATTGAGCTCCTTCATCATCTCTTTCACAGTTGCAGTCAATTTGATCCTTATATATCCAATCAAGCTGGGTTCATGTGTTTAATCACGTGTTGTTGCTGTTAAGCACTGTCCACTCAGAACTAACTCATAGCTGACATCCCAGTGGGTTTTCAGAGGTAAAAAGTCACATGAGAGGAGAGTACTCATTTTCACTGGTGGAGCAGCTGGTAGATTTGAACTGTATACCTTTGGGTTGGCAGCACTATTCATAACCACTAGACCACCAGCAATCCTACAATATTTGGTCATTTATTACAAGGGTACTGTAATAGATAGAAAAGACAAAAGGATTACTCCATTATTCTGTTTTGATGTGTGTGTGTGTGTGTGTGTGTGTGTGTGTGTGTGTGTGTGTGTGTGAACAATTATAAAGGTGGAATGGTCTCTAATTGTAACAGGGAAGATTATGGGGGAAAGTTTAAAATTTAACTTTTCTTTTTCTAGTTATCCTTTCTCCTCAAATGTCAACAAACTTCTGGTACCCAGAGAAAAATCAAATAATATATTTCATTGGAAAATCTGCTGATCATGACCTCTTTAAAGTGCTAAAGAAAAGAAAATCACTTTAATGACTACAGTACACTTGGCCTAAATCACAGTATTTGCAATTGTTTCATATGTACGTGAAAGCTGGTCAATAAACAAGGAAGTCTAAAGAAAAATGTATGCCTTTGAATTCTGTTGTTCACAGAGAACATTGAATAAAGTAGGAACTGACAATAGAACAAACAAATCTGCCTTAGAAGAGAAGTATAGCTAGAGTGCTCCTTCAAAGCAAAGATGGTAAGACTTTATCTCACATATTTTGTGTATTTTCAAAACAATGTGACCAGGAGGCAGGTAGCAAACTTTCACTTCCACTAGAAAATATGATCTTGAGCCTATTCCACCTGAATTTAAAAATAGGTTTGAAGTATTGAATACCAATTATTGAAAACAAGATGAATTGATGCCAACCCTGAAGAGTGAAAAAGGTCACTACAAAGACAGAGGAGAAAGAAAAGCCAAAATAGATGTCAGAAAAGACACTGAAAAATGTATTAGAGTTTCTAGAAGCCAAAACAAAAGGAAGAGATGCTGGAATAAGAGTTGAACAAAATATTTCAAAAAAACAGCTTGGGAAGATAACTACCATAACAGAATGTGCGAGACCAAAAATTGTGGAATAAAAAGGGAAGAATTCACTCAGCTTTTCTCAAGTTGTGAAACTGAAAACAAATTTAAAAGGTGCTATTGACATAATATTGGATGTTCCGGGAGCATTAAAAAAAAATATGGAGGGAATATACAGAATCACTGTGCAAAAAAGAATTGGTTGATGAAGGAATATTTCAGGAAGTACCATATAATCAAGAGCCAGTGATAATAAAGGATGAAGTTCAAGCTGCACTGAAGACATTGGCAAAAAATAAGGCTCATGGAATTGGTGAGATACCAACTGGAATGCTTCAAATGACAGATACAGACCTGGACATGTTCACCACTCTAGGACAATTGGAGAACAGTTGACCGACCAGAAGAAATCCATATTTGTTCCAGTTCCAAAAAAAACGTGATCCAATAGAATGTGGAAATTATCAAACACTATCATTAATCTCACATGATAGTAAATATTGTTGAAGATCATTTAAAAATACTACAACAGTAAGTAGACAGAGAACTGCCGGAAGTTCAACCTGGATTTATTTATTGAAGAGCAATGATGTCAGTTTGAGGACTGAAGCACATGTGATTCAGGCCATAGTCTTTTCAGTCACTTGCTAAGTATCTGAGACCCGGACAATGACTTAAGACGACAGAAGAAGAATTGATACCTTTGAACTGTGATGTTGGAAAAGAATATTGAAAATCCTATGGTCTGCAAAAAAACCCAGATATACCTTGGAAAAGGTGCAATCAGAGTATTTTATCCTTGGAGGCAAGGATAAACTTCATATCACATACTTTGTACATGTTGCTAGAAGAGGCTACTTCTTGGAAAGGGACATCACGCTTGGAAAGGCAAAGGGACGGTGAAAGAGAGGAAGGCTCTCAACTATGTGGATTGACACAGTGACTATAGTAATGGACTAGAGTGTGTCAGAGATTCTGAGGATAGCAAAGGATAGGACAGTGTTCTGTTGTTTATATGGTCTCTATGAGTCATGCCCTATTAGATAGTGCCTAACAACAACAGCAACAGGTGGAGTGGTAAGAAGCTGTGCTACATTCTCAAAGGCATGTAGTTTGAATCCACCAGCTGCTCTGCAACTGAAGGATGGGAAATCTCCTCCCATGTGCTACTGTCTCTAAAAATCTGCTGAAGGGGCATCTATGGGTCAGTCCATACACAACAGTTCCACAATGAGCAAGAGTCCGCATCAGCGATATCAACAGCACAAAACTGATTCTTGAGGTCAGACATGCCTCCATGTTCCCCACACCTTCTTCTATCAATCTAACACCAATTTTCCCTTCTAGGGTTTATACTACTCCCCATCTGGGTTTACCAATGTGTGCAACACCCCAAAGAGCTCACAGACAATACTCATGATTATAATTTGTTACAGGTTATAATTAAGGTCAGAAATACTCGGCAAACACTTCCTCAATCACAACAGCTTCTTAAGTTGTGCTTGCAGGCAAGCTTCCCTCTCACTGTGAGCCTAACTGGGCCCTGGCTCAAGGTTCTGGGCCAGGGTTTCAAAGCTGTTTTAGTTTTGCCAAATATATTCACTCCACTCTACCCTCCATCTCCCGGTAAGCCTGAGCTCAGACCTTGGGCTCTGGCTCCATGAGATTAAGTGCCAGTACAGCTTTGTCTCTGGTCCTTATGCTCCAATATGAATTATGTATGAATAGCAAGAACATAAAAAGCCTCACCACTGGTCAACAGGTAACATCAAAATAGATGGGCAAAAAATTGAAGTTGCAAATAATTTCCTTTTACTTGGATACACAGTCGATACTTACAGTAATAGCAGTCAAGAAATTAAGACATTTGCATGGGGAAAATCTTCTGTCAAGGACCTCTTTAAAGAGCAAGGAGGTCAGTTTAAAGACTGAAGTGTGACTAATCCAAGCCATGGTCTTTTGAACTACTACATACACATCTAAAATTTGGAAAAGGTTTAAAGAGGACAGAAAAAGAATCAATGACTTTGAGTTGTGATGATGAAGAAAAGTGCTAAATATCCCATGGACTAAGAAAAAAATGAAGTTGTCAATTATTTCATCTTGCTTAGATGCAGAATCAATACCCTTGTTATCAGCAGTCAAGAAATTAAAACACATGTTACTGGGGAAATTGTCTGTTGCTGTCCTCTCCAAAGTGCTCAGGAGCAAAGAAGTCAGTTCAAAAGCTAAGATGCATCAGATTCAAGTTCTGGTTTCTTAAAATTCCTTTCTAGACATCTGAAAGTTGGACAATGGGTAAAGATGACAGAAGAATCTATGCCTTCATGTTGCAGTGATAGAGATTAGTACCCAATACCCCACAGACCACCAAAAGAACAAACACATTTGTCTTGGAGAAAACGCAACCAGGGTGTTCTTTAGAGGCAAAGACACTAAAACTTTGTCTCATATAGTTTGGGTATATTGTTAGAAGGGGACAGTCCTAGGAAAAATTACACCATGCTTGGAAAGGTCACCAAGAAAGAAAGATCTTCACCAAGGTGGATCAACACAGTGACTGTCGCAATGGGCTCGAGTGTATCAGGGATGATGCAGACGGCACAGGTTCAGATTTACTGTTCACAGAATCACCATGAGTCACAGTTAATTCTCCAGCACCACTAACAACAACAGCCAAAAGAACTAATAAGTCTGTTTGGGAGGAAGTGCAACCAGGGTGCTTCTTAAAGGCAAGGATAGTGAAACTTCATCTCACGTACTTGGGACATGTTGTCAGGAGGAGCAAGTCCTTGGCAAAGGACATCATGCTGGGAAAGGAGACAGTCAGGGAAAGAAAGGAAAAGCCTCAATGAGGTGGATTGGCACAGTGGCCATGACTGTGGGCTTGTACATGTAGAAGACAGTGAGGATGGCACAGGGCAGGCAAGACTCAGGTCTGTTATTCACAGGGCCACTGTGAGTCACAGGTGACTCAACAGCACCTGACAATAAAAGAAAAATGAGTATCTTAACTACATTCTCCCATTTCAAATTACATGATGAACTAGTGACAAACTGGATGGATCAGTGTGTTCTAGACACTCTGATATTACAGATGGTCTAAAGAAAATTATAATTTCAACTGTATCAATAATAAATGAGTCACTACAAGGGACTATTTAAGACTTTAAAAAGTTCAATATAAATACCAGAGTGAATTTCAAGAATTGTTCTGAGAAACCTACTTTTCTTAAATTTGTTTTATCCTCCATATTTTCTTCCTCCTTTCTGTCTTCTGTTTACTACATTCTACCTTGTTATTCTTTTTTATTCCTTTCTAAAACTATTTCTTTCTTCCCCATGATTGTTCTGTAGTCTATTAAATTTTTAAGCATTTGATTTTATTTTAACAGATCTCTGGGTTGCTCAAATGGTTTGCACTTTGCTGTTAAAGTATAAGCAATTTAAACTCACTTAGGGGTGCCTTGGAAGAAAGCCCTAGGAGGTCTGATTCTGTGAAGATTACAGCCAAGGAGACTATATAGAGTTCTTTTCTATTCTGTAACACAGGAGATGAACATGACTGGAATGATCACTAAGGTAAAAACATTTCTTTTCTGGTTAATTGTCAGCTAAAATTAAAGTATAACTTAGTATGTGAATTAAAACTTATCCAAACACATCCTGTTTGCCTCAAACAATCCTTTATGCCCTAGTCTCTCATTACCATCGAATGAGTACCTGACCTTCTAGCAGGCTTTTTTTAACCTTTTTGTTATTAGATGCCTTGAGACATGTACATCTCACAGTGACCCTACGGACAACAGATATGAATCCTGTCCTATCTTGTTCCATTGTCATCATCTGTGACACAGCTGAGCACATTGCTGAAGTCACTGTGTCTATTAATCTCAAGAGTCTTCCTCTCTTTTGGTGTCCCTCCACCTTTCAAAGCATGATGATGCTCTCTAAGGACTAGCTTCTCCTCACAACATGGCCAAAGTATGTGAAATGAAGCCTTGTCATCCTTTCTTCTGAGGCAAGGTCTGGTTGTACTTGCTCCAAGATATATCTGTTCTTTTGGCAGTTCATTGGTGTATTCAGTTCTCTTCTCCAGCATCACAGCTCAAAGGCATTAATTCTTCTCAGCTCTCAGATGAATAACAAATGATTGAAAAGACCATGGCCTGAGTCAAGCACTAAAGCTTTAGTCTTCAAACTGACATAATTGCTCCTCAGTAATTTGGAGAAGTCTCTGACAGCAGACTTGCCCATTGCAATACATCTCCTGATCTACTAACTGGTGGTACCAAGGGTGGTGTTGTGGATCCAACTCGTCCTATAAATTCCATACAAGGAAATTGTCCATCTTTTCCCCTCATCACAGGTGGATTTGAACCACCAGAGACACCACCTTTGGTTTACCAGTGCAACTCCTTAAAACACCCAGAGATCCCTTCTTAGTGATGTTCAAATGCCCAGATTTACTACAAAATCTGTCAAACAAAAATAAAATGTTTGCATGAGACTGAATCACAGTTTTAAAGTCAGAAGACTAGGGCACTAAGTTTAATGGCTTGCAAACTGAGTATCTTCTGTTGAAGTCACTGAGCTCTGGTTTCACAATTTCTAAGACATCAATGTGTAGATTTTACTTTTCTTCCTGTCTATTTTTCATTTAATGACTTAGTCCACGGAGAGTTGAACAGCCAATCCAAACACTAGACCACTTTGGCTGTTCAAATCCACCAACACAAAGTAAAAAGATGGACAATTTAAGTTTCAGAAAACACACTGAAAAGTCAACTATGAGTCAGTCCTACTCTGTGGCAATGATCAGAGCTTTGTTATCAGAAAATCAGTTCTGCCACCACACAATAACAATCTTAGCAACAGGAGTTGTAATGGGAAAAAACAGATTTATTATGTACCAGGATACAGAAGACAGTGGGTGTAAGCTGACCAAATATGTCTCAAGGAAGGAAAGATTTGAGGGAGTATTGTGGGAAAGAGTTCATAGTTATTCAGCATTTTTAGGAGGAAAAGGCAGGGCTATCTTAGGAAAGACCACTAGGACTGGCTCTAAGATGGCAGCTTTCTAGTATGGTGTTTAATCAACATAGGACAGACTTCATAAATTTCCCTCTGAAAGATAGTGTCTATCTAGTTCTGGTTGTTGTTGTCCATAGGTATGATAGACTTGACTGCAAATTATAGTGACCCTTTGCACAACAGATCTCAATCTTGCCCTATCCTGCAACCTTCCTCATCTTCTCTGACATGCTGGAGCCCACTGTTATAGTCACTCTCAAGCCATCTTGTTAAGGATCATTTCCTCTTTCTCTGACCCTCCAACTTTCCCAGCAGGATCTCTTTTTCCATGGATTAGTGGCTCCTGACAAAAGGCCCAAAGCATGTGAGCTGAAGTGTCATGACCCTTGTTTCCAGGAAGCACTTTGGTTGTACTTTGTTCTTTTGGTAGTTCATAGAATATTTAGTTCTCTTTTCCAGCACCACAATTAAAGGCAACAACAACTCTTCTGTAATCCGTGTGTACTGTACGACTTCCATATGCCTACAAAGGGGTTGGAAATACTATGGCTTGGTCCAAGGAGTTCTGATGGCTCAATGGGTTAGTCGTTGCCCCCAAAACCAGCCATTCCACAGGAGAAAGATGCAAAGGATATTACTGCCTCTGAAAAGCTGTTGGAGTGTCAGCTATGTATCAGTTTCCCCTCAAGTGCACACAAAAACAACAAGGCTTGTATCAGTCACACCATCATCATTAAACCAACATCTTTCCTCTTAGCATTTTGCAGAGATCCTTGACAGGAGATTTTCTTAATCAACACATCTTTTTATTTTTTTGTTCTGTACTCAAGTAAAAGAAAATCCTTAAAACTTCATCTTTTCTCCTTCTATCATGATTTTGCATACCCATGGCTACTTAAAGGTCCTTTTAGACCATGATAAAAGGACTTGTTAGCAAGGGACTTCTTGCATTAGCTTAATCCCAGGCTACTTATATAAGAGGTGTCCCTGGGCCTGCGATGAAGGAACACCTGGGTTGCCTGTTGAATACAGATTTCTTGATCTGAGCAGTCCTTGGGAAAAATACTTCCCTATAATGAGAAGTAGTTTTATTCAGCATATTATGTAAAGAAGAAAACAGAGAAGTTTGTGATTCAAAGCAAACCTAGCAACAGTCAGTTAAGGTTTTCCTTCTTATTCACTGACAAGGTTGTCACAAATATAAAATCAAAAGCTCAGGCCTCCTCAGAGTCGTTGTTATACACTGTTGAGTTAGAACTGACCCTAAGCTGACACCCTAGTGACTTTTCAGAGGCAGGAAATCACACAGGAGGAGACTGGCCATGTTTGTCCTAAACAGTATCTGATGGATTATAACCACATGAAAAGCCAGATGGAATGAGGCTTTCAATCCAACAAAGGCTTTTCATTTGCTGATGTGGCAAGACTCAAACTGAGAAAATATTATTGTAAACATCCATTAATAATTGGAACAAGGAATTTGTGAAGTATAAACCTCAGAAAATTGGAAGTTGTCAAAAATTAAATATAACACTGACTAATCCTAGTAATTTATAAGTGAGCTGCAATGTGCTGTCATCTGATATTTTAAATCAGAAAATCATATACTCTAATCAGATAACCTAATCAGATAATCATAGATCTACTATTCCCAGAATGACAAACTGAAGATGAATAATATTTCATTCATCATCAAAAAGAACATTTGTTGATGTATCCTGAAGTGCAACACTATCAGTAATAGGATAACATTCCCTACTTGGACAAAGAAAACTTGTTGTTATTGTTAGGTGCTGTCAAGTCTTCCATGACTCATAGCGACCCTCTGAACAACAGATCTAACCTTACTCTGTCCTGAACCATTCTCACCATCTCCATCATGTTCAAGTTCATTGTACTCATAATTGTATCAGTTCAACTTGTTGAAGGGATTATTCATAGAACTGTTTTTAAAAAAATTTGCACGAACTCTTAAATTCAAATATGAAGAAAGTGATTTCTATAGATTTTTACAGTCTGAAATTGATCAAACAAGCAATAAAGGTGCACTAATAATTGGGGCCTAGAATGTAAAAGTAAGAAAGAAGGATGCTTATTTGGGAAACATGGCTTACTAATAAAAAATGGGTCTGGAAATTGCATTGTAGAATTCTATATGACCAATATTCATTATAAGTACCTTGTTTAAAGAAAAACCCAAAAACTCATAAATGACAACTATACACATGGATTACACGTGAGAGAATAAACAGGAATCACACTGACCCTATTTGTGGAAAATGGCTATAGAAAAGTTCAGTATCATCATTTAGAGCAAGGTTAGGGGTGAGCTGTAGAACAGACCATCAACTGAAAATCAAAAGGGAATAACAGAAAATAAAATGAGAATAATATTCTGGCCATTATTCAAGTTTAAAAAACTGAAGAACAAATTCAATCCTTGAGTGCAAATATTAAAGTTATCCATGGCAAATTTTGAATGATTATAAGAAGCATCAAAAGAAAATGGAAAAAATACAGAGTCACTGTATCAAAAAAGAATTGATGGAGAGCAAGACATTTCAGGGAGTAGCATATGATCAAGAACAACCAATGAAGGAGGAATTCAAGCTGCATTGAAGGCATTGCCAAAAACTAAGGTTCCAGGAATCGACAAGATTCAAACTGATATGTTCTAGCAAACAGACTCAACCCTGGGTGTGCTCCTTCATTTATGTCAAGAAATTTTGAAAACAGCTACCTAACCAGCTGACTGTAAGAAATTCCTATTTGTGTCTATTTTTTAAAAAAGTGATTTAACAATGCAAGAATTATTGAATAATACCATTAATATTACATTCAAGTAAAATCTTGCTTAAGATTATTAAAAAATGGCTGGCTAGAACAGAATTTTGAAATAAAACTGCCAGAAATTCAAGCTAGATTAAGAGGAGGTCATGGAAGGAAGGATATAATTTCTGGCATAAAATGAATCCTGGTTGAAAGCAGTGAATACCAGAGAGCTGTTTAGTTAGATAATATTGATTATGCAAAGGTTTTTGACAGGGTGGATTATAATAAACTGTGGATAACATTTAGGAGAATGGTAATTCCTAAATTTTCAATTGTGTTTTATTTGAAAAACTGTAAATAGACCAAGAAGTAATTGTTTGAGTAAAACAAGGGCTGCTGCATAGTTTAAAATTTAAAAATGTGTCCATCATGTTTGTATCATTTCACTATAGCTATTCAATCTGTATGCTTAGTAAATAATCAGAAAAGCTGGAAGAAAGTAGCATCAGTATTGGTGCTTCCAGATGATACAACCTTGCTTATAGAAAATTGAGAACATTTGAAGCACTCACTGTAGAATTTCAAAGACTATAGCCTTCAGTGCAGATTATACCTCAACATTAAGAAAACAAAAATTTCCACCACTAGACCAATAGGCAACATCATGATAAATAGAGAAATATATCAAATAGTTATCAAAGCTGTCAAATATTCTATTATACCTACATCAATAACAGCAAAAGATTTGCTATATTGGGAAAAACACACTGTTGAAAACCTTTTGAAAGTGACAAAGAGCAAGGATGACAGTTTAAAAATCAAGGTGCATTTGACTCAAGTCATTGTATCTTCAATTGTTTTGTATGCATATAAAGACTGGACTGTGAATAAAGAATGAAAAAGAAGTAATGTCTTTGGACTGTGATATTGACAGAGTGTTGAGTATTGGCAGAGTGTTGAAACAAAGATGCTGAAATTTCACTTCACAACCTTTTGAAATACTAAGTCAATAACAACAGGAAATGCCAAGTGTTAAAGAAGGTTATGTAACTCACCTAGAAATAGACACTGAGGAAATCACAGGTGAGATATGAATATAACTCTCTCGGATTCCAAAACAGATTTTTAATCAATAGATATAACTTGTCTGGAGTGGACAGTCTTTGGGTGGGAAAACCCGATCATTTTTTAAAAAGTAAAGGGTTGGCAAAATGGAAGAAGACTCTCAACAGCTACACTGACACAGGGATTGCAACAATGAACCAAACAATCCCAAAATGGCAACAATCCTAAAATTGTGAGGATGCACAGATTTCCAATTTGTTGTTCTCTGGGTCACTTTGAGTCAGAGCTGATTTGATGAAACCTAACAAGAACAGTGCCAAGAAAAAAAATTTTTTTAATGTTGACTCAGACCTTGAATGGAGAATTTCTTTTAATTTCATTAAGATGTTGTTAGGTACCATCGAGGTGACTATGATTCATAGTGACCCTACAAACAACAGATCTGAACCGTGCCCTATCTTTCACCATCTTTATGATCTCTGATATGCTCAAGTCCATTTTTATAATCACTGTATCAATCTGTCTTGCAGGGGATATTAGCATTCAAGAGAATTGATGGACCCATTTAGGAAAGAATATTAAGTATTTTACCATATATTCTCATCACTGGCCAATTGGCAGCATCACTATGGATTAAGAGATTGAGATTATTAACAGGTTTTGCTTGGCTCCACAATCAACAATCTTGGTACCAGCAGTCAGGAAAATCAAGAGACTAATTTGCATTGGGAAAGTCAACTGTCAGGGACTTCTCCAGAGTACTAAAGAGCAATGACATCAGGATATAGACTAAGGTGTGCCCGTCCCAGGCCACAGTCTTTACAATTGTATGCTATGTGTCAGAGAGCTGGGCAGTGACTAGGGATGATAGAAAGAGAATTGTATTTGAGCTGTGGTGCTAGAGAAGAGTGTTGAATATTCCATGGGCTGCTAGATCAAACAGGTTTGTCCTGGAGAAGGTGAAACCAGGCTACTCCTTGGAGGCAAGGATTCTGAAGCTTCATCTGACAGACTTTGGGCATGTTGCAAGGAGAGACCAGTCCTTGGAGAGGGACATCATGTTTAGGAGGGTGAGGGGACAGTGTAAGAAAGGAAGATCCTCGATAAGATGTATTGATTCAGTGATTGGGGTAATGGAAGTAGGTGTGTTGGAGACAGTGAGGTTGGCACAGGATATTGCAGGGTTTAGGGTTCTTGTACAGAGGGTTGCTATGAGTTGCAAATGACTTGATGGTATATAACAACAACAACCACCACCACCATATATTAGCATAAGAAATCATTTTTTAAACCCTCAAGATTGTTACTTAGTTAAAAATCTGATACCATTAAAGAAGAATAATTCCTAATTTTGTTCAATCCTTATGACACTATGTTGAGAGTCAGTCATAATATATACAATTAAAATTTGCTCCTGGCTAGTCCAATTGTATTCAAATTGCATGGTCTTCATTATACTCTTGATCTTTCCGTGAGGATTATTTCAATTAGACATTCTTCCAACTAGAATTGTTCATCATTTAAAATTAGTTTGGTTGCATATAACAAGATGATGATAGTTTTAAAAAGGAAAAACTGTATGTCTATCTTACATGTTTAAAGTCTGAAAAATTTGTGTTCTAGATCTGGTATAGTGTTTCTTGATGCATTTGACCCAAGATCCACCCTTTAGCTCATGTTTTTACTTCACTGTCTAAAAGACCTAGTTAAATGCTAGCAGATCTAGATTAAAAGCAGCAAAAACAAGAATACTTGAAGAGACAAAAAATCTTATGCAAGCTGACCTTTAAGAATGTTTTTTAGAAGTTGTTAAAAAAAATAATAAAAACCTTCTGCTTCCATCTCATTGAACAGAACTTTCTTGGGAAAATGTAGTCTTTTTTTCCATGTGTCCAACTAAGACCCAGAGTTTCTATTGCTAAGGAAGACTAGTATAAAGGCAACTGGAATTGGCTTTTCTCTGCTTTGTGGTAAAATCTAGGACGCAGTCTTGGTCAGGAAAGTTAAAGCCTTCCTCTGACCAGCTTTGGTCTAGCACACTCAGGCGGGCCTACTCAAGAAAGATGTTCTACATGACCAACTCTTCAACTAGCGTTCACAATATAGAGTTAGAAGTTGAAATTCCAAGTAGGTCTGGTGTGGCAATTTTTTTTTATACTAAAAAGGAGAAACTGTGATAGATTTGTGTGTCATTGGTCATATTTCAGTGTACTTTATAGGCTTAATATATTTCAGAACCCAATTAATCATGTGCCTAATCTATCATGAACTAGCTTAAGCAAAGAAGAGACTTTATTGAAAATGTACTTGTCTAATATTTAGAAAGAGTAATGTATCAAATAATCTAGTCTTTGAATTAATATTGACTAAGCCTTGGGAATAACCAGATCTTGAAAGGACATTCTAAGAATTGTAATATTCTATGACCTCCTCTCTACTCATCTATATTTCTTTAGATGTCAACATTATTCTTTTGAACTTCCCAACATGGTGAGTTTCTTAACACTTCCAGACTATTGAACAAAAGTTCAGAACCACATAGTCTCTGACTGAAAAGGGAGGTGGAAATTCAATTCCTGGAAAGAGATTTGGATTTGCCCATTTTGGGGAGATTTACCCATCCTCAAATTTAAACATGTGGATAAAAAAAAGAAAGGAGTAGGACCTCAGCATGAAGAAGGAAACTAGTCAGCAAATTAACTCATCAGAAGTCTGTTAGACTTAGAGTCTACATACGAAACTTTTGAAATCCTGAATACCAGTTCAAACAAATGAATAGGAAGAATAAAGAGAATTGTTTTCTGTACATGTTTGGGGATTTTACTATTTCTACAGGAATAACTTTAGGGTAAGATCCATTTGATAGATTTTTCTGTGGAAACAAAAAAAAATGTTCTTGATTAAAAGGAAAGTTCATTTTGTCAAATTTTATAGAGACAGTAATTTTAAGGCACTTTAAATTTCTGGCCTCATGTAAGTGAGCTAGGCTTTTATCTTGTGTATGTTGCATAACTCTAGCTAGTGTGTCCACTCAACTGCAGAAGAGCCAAAGAAGCTCCTCTGAGTTCCTTTCCCAGTTGAGAAACAATAACAACAAAGCAAAAACAGAGAGGTCAGAATCCAACCAATTATACGTAGGCCTTGGCTTGAACATTCTCTAGGTTTTCTGTCTTCTCATCCTCTGCTTGTTGGATGGTATGATTTTAATGATTATTGAAATTTAGAATCTCTAATTAAACTTTGAGGTGGAAACGAAAAAAGCAAATAGGACGTCGACTCAACTTTGGCCCTCAGCCACTTAGCCTCAATTAGCCAAGCCAAACGAATTAGACAAGCTTTAAGGCTGCCCAGCCCACTGGAATCTCTATGGATGTTTGAAGCCAACAACAGCTAGAAGTAAAATACTTCTTTGCCTGGTTTTATGTACTGTGTAATTTTTTTTCCTCTTCTGGATTTGGAAGTTGTCAGAAATTTCACTAGTGGGTGACTTTAATGAACAGAGGTTTTAAAGATTAGAAGTCTAAACTCAAGATGTTAACTCCAAGGGAGGACTTGTTTCCTCTCAGCATCTCTGAGGGAAGAGACCTTGATTCCCTGATGACTTTCATGCATTATCATCTATTTTCATACACCTGTACTTGTGTCTCTAAGACAAATCTGTTCGTTAAAAGTTATTATTTCAATTATAAATTCCCATGGCACCATCTTTTATTATTTTTATTTTTGGTGGGGTTCCCCCTCCCACACTCATATTGTCCTAAATACTATCATTCTCATGTATGTTACAATACTAATTTTCATTGATTTATGCCATTACCCCATCTTTTCAGATCACAGATCTACCTTTTGAAAGCAAATTAGTTGTATTTCCTGTGTTTTTTCCCAACACTTCTGCTGATCTCTGAGATATTCCTGGGATGGTCCTGTGTGTCTAAGGGTTTATTGTTCAAAATGGCTTCCCTAGCCATTGACTTTGTCTTTGCCATATGGCTGGACAGGAATATGTGAATAGCATGGGTTAGCTTATCCTCAAGAGGATTGGCTAGTATCCTCATTAAATTGAGCAGATCAAGCAGCAGAATTTGAGAATCTGACCACCAACAAAGAAGCAGCAAAATAATGCTAGCCCCTTTGGGGCTAGAGATTATTGTGCCAACCAGACAAACCAAACCAGAGCCTATGGGAGCAGCAGTCATAGCAGACAGCAGCCGAGAACAGGGAGCCTGCATGAGATGGATCTGACCTTGGGACTGCCAAAAGCCTTTGCACAAATTTGTTGGAGGACTGTGGTGAGTAGAGCCATAATGGTCAGGTTAAGAGTCTAAAGCCACAAGGCTGAAGGCTGAGATTCCTGTGAGTTCATATCAGAAGCTATCCTGACTGGGTAATTATATTCTGCTACTAACCTGAAGTTTAGCCTTTTGACTTTCCTAATTTGGTTCTGTGTGGTCTGTGAGCTATTGAAACAGATTGTGGACCCAGTAAAGCAGTAATGTTGGTGTTGGGAAGAGTAGAAATAGGTGTGAGAGCATGACAGACATGTCTAACTTTATGAGAATTGGCTTTGTGTTGTTGATGGGGACAGTTCCTCTTTGTGGTGTTGATGGGGACAGTTCCTCTTTGTGGTGCTGGTAAAGATTAGACATATCCATCTTCATATGGCTCTTGCTCATTTTCCAGGTCCTTTTTTATGTGGAATACAAGAGATAGCTCGTTTAATCTTTTTCCTGCCTGTCGGATTCCAAGAGGCAGACATCTTTTTTTTCCATTTTGTCCTTTTCTGTCTCCTTTAGTCTAAGGTGATGGGCTTTCTTCTACAGTATTTGGTTAGAGCTATCAGCTAACAGAATGAATCTTTTCAACAAAAGTCATCTCCTTGGTAAAAATTTTAAAAAACTAGAATAAGTATATTGGTTTGTACAACAGAAGTTTCCAAATCTTAATTCTGCTTGTATTTTATGCAGTTCATTTTTAAATTCAGATCTTTCCTCTCACGTTTTACTGTACATGATAAGAAAAAAACTCTCAATCCCTTTAAACTCTACCTTAGAAGTGTCCTCGGACAGGTATTCAAATTAATTACTTACAAGGTACAATCTACCACCAAGCAAGCTCTGGTGGCCCAGTGATGAGAAACTGTGCTGCAACCCCAAAGGCATGCAGTTCAAATCCACCAGCGTCTCCACTGGAGAAAGATGGGCAAGCTCCTTCTGTGTTACTTACTGCCTCTGAAAACCTGCTGGAGGTTGAGCTGTGGATCAGTCCCACTCAGCGATACACAATAACAACCTTATCATCAAACATTTGAATATAATTCAGGTAAGTTTTTTGCCATTTCTTAAAAATCATTACTATTTCTCCATTATCCAATCACATGTTCTTTAGGTCCTTTTAAAACTTCATTCTTCTTCTTGTTTCAGACTGAAAAGGTGGTAGATATCTTCATTTTCTTCATCTTTGGTTTTAGTGATTGGTATATATATTAGAATAATAGTTGTATTAATAGGTCTTTCTTACATGAGTACACAATATTTTACTTTAGTATACAACTTTCAATGTTTGTTTAGATGATAAATTCAACAGCATTTTTCTTTAACATTCAGAGAATAGCTGTAGTGACCTAGTGGTAAGAAGCTGTACTGCAATCCTAAAGGCACTCAGTTAAAGTCACCAGCTACTCTGTGGGAGAAGGATGGGTAATCACCTCTCTTGTAATTTTCTGCCTTTGAAAACCTGCTTGAGGGTCAGCAAGGGGTCAGTTCCAACTGGAAGGCACACAACAACATGATTGATTCAAATGGCTGATACCAGTTCATCTCAGCTCACTAAAGAATATCAATATTTATGCATTCCATTTTACTTTTTTATGACTTTCCATTTTCCTAGATTTGTTCTATGTACCAACTATTAATAGATATTTTCAGCTGTTTCTCCTCGTTTTGAGTCCTGCCTCATCAGTGAATGAAAGTCCTTTCTGGGATTGGAAATATTATTCCTTCCAAGTCATTAGATTCATTTGAGAGAGAGGAAGCTTTTCTCCCTTTGCACATTTTGAGTGCCTCCCAACCTGAAGGGCTTATCCTCCAGATTTATATCTATCATTCTCTTCAGTTATCCACAGAGGTTTCAAAGGCCTGTTATTCCAGAAGTGGATGACAAGTCCTAGTTCTTATTCAGACTTAGTCTGAAAGCTCTGCTGAAACCCATTGACCATGGGTGACCCTACTGGTATTCGAAATCCTGGTGACATAGCTTCCACTCTCACAGCAACATGCCAGCCCCACAGTAGGGCAAACTGGCAGAAGAGTGGTCGCGTTTAAAACACCTTTTCACCAATACTGACTTATAAGCATAATAAAAACACTCTTTCCCCAAATGGGATTATAACTGTTGATAATGGGATTAGAATTGAAACATAAATTTGGAGTGGATACAATTAAAACCATAGCAGGGGTATAGTTAAACTTTCAAGACTAGAATTAAGGTACTTGAGGTGCTCTGTCTTGGCTAATCATGTCTTTTAAAAAAGTGTTTTTCAGGTACCACTTATACACACACAGTCAAACTCTCATATGCTTTATCACAACTAAATACATGTGTATATATGTGGAATTTTAACATATTAATATTAGGGTCTCTGGTGACTTAATGGTAAGGAGTTGTGCTGTTAGAAGAAAAGCAGGTGTTTTAAATCCACCAGCTGCTCCCTGCAGGAGAGAGATGGACAATCTCCTCCTGAATGATTTACAGACTCTGAGAATCCACTTCAGACTCAGCAGGTGAGTCCGTTCCAACTTGACAGCACTTAACAACAATAGCAATCTACTAATACAGCAGGATTCTGAAGAAAAATGTTATTGCTTCTTACAAAGTAACTTTTTTTTTTTACCATATGTAGCTATTTTCAGGGGACTTAATGATCTCAATTATCCTTAAGGCTCATAACATGGATTTAACATTACCAGCTTTAGAAAGATTTCTGCAAAAACATATACAGGTAAGCAGAGTAAATAGCTGGCTATGGGGTAATGGGAGTAGGTGTGTCAGAGAGTGAGGTTGGCACAAGATAAAGCAGGGTCTAAGACTCTTGTACATAGGATCGCTGAGTCCCAAGCGACTCCACACACATAATACCACCACCACCAAGTAACTTTTGAGAGACGTCTTTAGTCTGTGTGTTGTTAGAGATGAATATATATAGTATCTGTGTTATTCCAACCTGTAATCCTTTTACATTGTCTTTTATTAATTTCAGGCCATCTGATTATTATCTTAAAGGAAAAATCAGTAAGTTCTCACAGTTCCTTATCAGTTGAATTCCATTGAGAGTTTACTCTTCTAATTTGTTCCACAAAATATTTTCAGTATGCTTTAATTCTTAATCTTGAAATCCCAACTATCTACCTGTTTATTGATATGTGCATTAATACATGCTTTTGAATTGTGATGTTTGTGAAGGATATTGAACATATTCTGAATTGCCAAAAGAACAAATACATCTGTCTTGACATCGAGCAGTCAGAGAGCCCTAGAAGCATTTCTCATATACTTAGGGCATATTTCCAAGAGAGGCTCATCCTTGAAGAAAGTAATCATGCTTGGGAAAGTGGAGGGTCAGCAAAAGAGTGAAAGACCCTCAAGGATATAGACTGATGCAATGGCTGTAAGAATCATCATAAACCATTTGAGATGTTGAAGATTGAGAATGTGTCATTCTTCTGCACATAGGGTTGCTATGAGTCAGAGTAGAGTTGACAGCACTTAACAACTAGACCTGTCTATCTAGATATCTATCCTCTTCCTCTGTTTCTATCTTACTGGGTATTCTCTCAGAGTTCTGATATTATGCTCCACAAACTTTAGCAAGAAGAATTATTTCAAGAGTAAAATAACTTTCACAATGGACTAAAACATGACTAGCATGCACAACACACACCAAGTACAACAACTGAAAGTATCAAATTAACAGTACCATGTTGTTGTTGTCATTGTTGCTGTGTTACTCAGAGTCAGAACCAACCCATAGCTGACCCTCCAGTGGGTTTTCAGAGGCAGTTCATCACACAGGAGGATATTGTCCATCCTTCTCCCACAGAGCAGCTGAAAGCCTCAAACTGCATTCTTTTAGGGTTGCAATGCAGCTCCTTGCCAAGAGGCCTTACAGTATCTTAAAGGTGAATATAGCAAAATTCCACATTACTATCTTTTCAGTTTGCAAGAAGTAATGATGAAGGCAATAGTTTTATAGATTTCCAAAGCGACATATAAAAAAAAAAAACCACCAGAAAACAGGGACTATGGTTGCCCCAAAGACAAGCTTCATTGTCTTCTCATTGAAGGGCCTGAAGTATGTTTAATGGACTATTGCCTCTGGAATCAGGGAATTAGTAAGAGGTGACTCTTCTCATTAACTTCCATTGTTTCATAGCAGTTTCGTACGTCACAAATAGGCATGCAGCTTGGAGAATACAATAGCTATTCCTACCTTCAGTAAAAGTCTTATTAATCAAAAGACATTGATCTGTAATATGAGTTAATCTTTAAATAGCTTCTTTTTGCTTTCTTCATTTTTATGTGAGTTAACTTGCAAGTACAATCACAAGGAAAAACAATTTTCATTAAAACATTACTCTGAAATATGAAATATCTGAGCTTGGTGGTAAAGAGTTATACTGCCAACGCAAAACCAAGTGGCATGAATCCACCCGCCGCTCTGTGAGAGAAGATGGGCAATCTCTTTTCTTGAGATTTACTGGTCAGCTATTATGAGTGGTTTCTGACTTGATCATGCACTACAACAATAAAAACCTAGATATAGACCTTCTCTTGACATAAGTGGTCATATTTGTATAGCTCACTCATCCTCACATGGTCCTTCACTACTACAGAGCAGGGGAGCCCTGCATGGTTTGGAATTGGGAAGGGAGTGTGCCAGGGTTATATTCTCTCTCGATATGTATTCAGTATGAGTGCTGAGCAAATTATCCGAGATGCTGGACTCTAAGAGGAGGAGTGTAACATCAAGATTGGAGGGAGAGTCATCAATAACCTCCATTATGCAGATGATATAACCTTTAATACTGAAAAGTGAGGAAGGCTTGGAAAATTTGTTGCAGAAGATCAACAAATGCAGCCTTTGGTATGGATTGCATCTCAATATCAAGAAAACAAACATTCTTACCACTGGACCAATAGACAGCATCATGATGGATAGAGAGGAGATTGAAACTGTCAACAGCTTCATCTTGCTTGGATCCCCAATTAACACCCTTGGTACCAGCTCTCAGGAAATAAGGATACTCAGTGTACTGGTTTCCCTGCAGTTGGGGACCTTCCCTAATTATTGAGGAGTAGTGATGTCAGTTTGAAGACTAAGGTGCATCTAATTCAGGCCATGGTCTTTCCACTTACTAGCTATGCATCTGAGACCTGGACAATGAATATAGATGACAGAGAAAAGAATGGAGCTCTGGTGTTGGAGACAAGTGCCAAACATCCCATGGACAGCAGAGAGAATGAATAGATGTGTCTTGGAGAGGGTGGGGCTGGAGTGATTTTTGAAGGCAAGAATGATGAGGCTTCACCTCACAAACTTTGCACATATTGCTAGAAGGGGCTATTCCTTGGAGGACATGATGCTGGGAAGGGTAGAGGGTTGGTGAAGGAGAGGACCCTCAACCAGGTGGATTGATACAGTGATTGTTGCAATGGGCTCCTGTGTTTCAGTAAGTGTGAGAAGGGTACAGGATAGAACAGGGTACACATCTGTTGTTGACAGGGTCACTGCGAGTCATGCTTCACATGACAGACCCTTACAGCAACAACAAAGACCCTGGCTAGATGCCTGAACTCATCCATTTCTACCAGCCTTCCTGCTTTCCTGGAACTTACTAAATCAACATTGGTAGCCCTTCCCTCTTCTTGGGATTTACTGAGAACATGACAAATATCCCCTTCCTCTCCTCCTGAAATATACAAGGACTAGGTAGTCAAAAAAACACCACTCAAAACATCTGGAGGGGAGGAATGGTCAAAAGATGTACTAACCCCCAAATGTATTTTATAAAGAAAAGTCATTCACACCACTTCCACTCACACATCCTATTAAATCTCAGCAGGGCAGAAAACAGCCAGCCTACCATGACTGGTTTTAGTGCTGCTGCACTTCATCCACCCTTAGCCTCCCTCTAAATAAGCCTTGAACACTATGCCTTCTGTATCTGGTCACTTTTTTCTATCCATCCTTACAAACCTATTCTGAGGGACTTACCTTCTGTGTACTCAACAAAGTAGTAATCATATCTGGAGTGCTCTTTATAGGTAAAGATGGTGAAATTTTATCTCACATACTTAGGGAATGTTGTCAGAAGATGCCGGTATGTGGAAAAAGAAATTATACTGGGAACAGTGCAGGATCAGAGAAAGGAAGAGGCTAAAAAAAGATGGACTGACTTAGTGATTGTAACAATGGGCTTGAACACATCAGAGATCACAAAGATGGTGCAAAATAACACGAAGTTAAGATCTGTTGGTCACAGGGTAGCTATGAGTTATAGTCTACTCAATATCACCTAACAACAACAATAACAACAACAACATGCATTAAGGCTTATAAGTAGCTTGTTTCTAAAAAGTAAATTTTGGTATTCAGACAGAATATTGTATATGGAAGCCACCCAAGTATCCATTAACATATGTACAGATAAACAAAGTGTGTTATACGCACACAGTGGATTATTATTCAGTCATACAGAGAAAGTAAATTCTCAGACATGATACAACATGGACACATTTTTAAAACATTATACTGCATGAAATAATCTAGACAGTAAAAGAAAATTAATTATGGAATGATCTCACTTGTGTGAGATGTTTAGAATAAGCAAAATTTATAGACATAAAAATTTGTTAGTGGTTGCCAGGAGCTGGGTGGAAGGTGATAAAGTGGGAAGTTATTGCTTAAAGAATGCTAAATTTCTTTATAAAATTACGAAGAATGTTAAAAATATATAGTTATGATTGTACAGTATGATGATTATAATTAATGTCCTTGATTGAGATTCTAGAGAATGGTTGAAATGATAGAATTTTATTTTTTTTATATATGTATTTACCACAGTAATTTTAAGTGAATCTTAATAGATTAACATTTCTTTTTCTTAAATGGTTGTAATTTTGACTAAGGATAATCTCTGTTTTATGCTTAAATCTCTTTGGATTCCTTTCACCATTCTAGAATGTCCTTCCGCTAGCTTCTGGGGAATTCCTGAAACTCCTAACATTGCCTGAGGTCCTCTGACAGTGTTCTTTCTGCCCACAGATTTTTATCAAAACTAAGTGCCTGGGAGTTTACTTACTGATGCAGCAATAAGAAACACAGCTCTCTTCCTCAACAATCAGGATAAATAGTAAGAAGAATTTTGCATCCCTTAAAATGTTACATTTCTTCAAAATCAGGCTGAGACTCTTAATAGACTCCTGTTTCCTTGCTGTGCTATTTTCATTTGTTCTAGTTGTTTCCATTAGTTTCTTCTTCTGCAAGCCACTTGTGTGCAAATCTTTCTTCTTAGTGTTGGTATTCTTCTGGGAGAAAGGACACAACATTGACTCACACTTTTTTTCTGATTCAGAAACATGCAGTTCTATTTAAACAACTGCTTTTGGTCTATGTATAGTTCTTGCATGAATGCAATTACGTGTTGTGAGATTCCTGTTCTTTTCAATGTTTGTCATACTTTGTTATGCTCTGCACAGTCAGTTGTCAAGCAAACATTAATAAACCTTTTTCTGTATTCTTTTCTTTCAGCCACATTCCATTGCCATCAGCAATGATATCTTCTGTGCCACAACCTCTTTGAAATCCAGCCTGAATTTCTAGAAGTTTCCTTTGGATGTACTGTTCTAGACATTTTTAAGTAATCTTCAGCAATATTTTGCTTTTATGTAATACAAATAACATTGTTTGGTAATTTCCAAATTCTGTTATATCATCTTTTTTTTATAATGGGAGCAAATATGAATCTGTTCCAGTCATTAGACAGGTAACTCTTTTCCAAAATTTTTGGCAAATAATTTGAGAATCTGAACTATATAAAAAAAATGTGTCATCAAGGTTGGAGGAAGACACTTTGATTATCTGCTTTATGCAAATAACACAATCTTTCTAGCTGGAAGTGAAGAGAACTTGAAATATTTGTTGCAGAAGATCAAAGACTGCAGCCTTCAATATGGATTATGACTTGACATCAAGAAAACAAAAATCCTCACTTGGCTACTAGGCAAGATAATGATAGATGGATAAAAGATTAGCAAGGTCAACAATTTCATTTTACTGTATCTACATTCAACACCCATGGTAACAGCAGTTAAGAAATAAATAGAGGTATTACCTTAAGACAAATCTGCTGTCAAGGACCTCTTCAGAGTGCTAAAGAGCCATGATGCCAATTTAAAAATTAAGTGTATCTGAAACAAATAGTGTTCGGGTTGTTTGTTGGTGGTGTTTTTTTTTTAATAACTTGCTATGTACCTGAAAGTGGGACAATGGATAACAATTACAGAAGAAAAATTGATATTTTTGCATTGTGGTGTTGGAAAGAGTACTAGAAACCCCTGGACTATCAATGAGGAAACAAGTCTGTCTTGGAAAAAGCACAACCAAGTGCATCTTAGAAGGAAGTATGATGAAACTTTGTCTCACATGCTTTGAGCATGTTGTCAGGAGGGACTTATCCACAGAAAAAGATATCATATTGGGAAAGGTGAAGGTCGGTGAAATAGAGGAAGATCTCAACAAGATGGATTGACAGAATGACTAACAAAGTGAGCATATAAGAGATCATGGTGATGAGGCAAGTTAGGAAAAGGTCTTTGCAGCTCTGTTGTCAATAGGGTCATTATGAATCATAGTTGATTCAATGATACCAAGCAACAGACTTCTTAGAAATCTTCAGTAAGCTAATGTGTTGGTGGACCTGATGCAAATAAGGGAAGGTTTGCATATTATGGGCATATTATAAGGAAGAGCCAGTCCATTGGAAAAGGATATAATGTTGGGAAAGAGGGAGAGTCAGTTTAAGAGAAGACCTTCAATGAGATGCATTGACAGAGTGATTGTAACAATGGGCTTAAGTGTATTAGACATGGTGAGGCTGACACAAGATAGGGCAAGGTTCAGAGCAATTGTTCATATGACCACTATGAGTCATAGTCTATTTATGGAGTTTATCTTTCAGTATGACTTTCGCTAGCCATTATTTGACTTTGCTATGTAGATGGGCAGGGATATGTGAATGGGATGTGTTAGCCTAACCACAAGAAGATTGGCTATCTACCATTCCACAAGGGGGTTGGTTGGTTTTACCATTGACTTGAGCAAGCCAGTAGTGAGAGGCAGACAGATCCTATGGCACCACTGAAGAGAAAACAAGACAGTGTAGGACATCCTTCCTGCTCCAGCTACACCTATGGCAGCAACACCTATGGCCAAACTGGAGATCTGATGTGAGATGGGACCTTGAGGTGGGAGGAGTGTCAATATTGACAGGATTGTGAATTGTGCTGGACAGCTGGGAGTGGGAGGCCAATATTGGCAGGACTAAAAACTTGGGAGCACTGACTGGCCTGAAGCCACAAGACTGAGGTGCTTACATGCACATTTTCAGAGCTGTCTTGACAGTATTCTTTCATTAATCTGGACTATAACCTTTTGCCTTTCTCAGCATGGTTATATATGGTCTGTGAACTATTGCATAGGATTTTGGACCCAGCAAAGCACTAAGATTAGTGTTGAGATGAGTAAAAAGAGGTATGGGAGTGTGATGGACATGTCTGACCTCACAGAAATTGGTTTGGGGTTATTGACACTATTGATGGGGGAATTTCCCCTTTGTGAAGTTGGTAAAAGTTAGATATGGCTGTCCCATGTGGCCCTTGCTCTTTTTTGCACTGCTTGATGAAACATAGCAACAAGAATAACATGTAAAGTCCATTAACCTGATGATTAGCCAGCTGTGAGATTGGTATTCCAGGAACTAAGGATTTGCAAAGAAGTCACCCTGATATGAAAAATAATTAAAAACAAGTAATAAATTATTTAAAAATTGTACCATCAGCAAGGAAGCATGAGAATTACCTTCTTCAAACATCAGACACAGGATATCTGACAACCATTATAGCAAGAGACATTATGGAACAAATTACCTTGGCCACTTTCCTCTAGGACTCTTCACACATGCTTTTGTCCTTATCTACCCCCTTTGACCACCCTCTTTAAAACCCTGGCTTGATTCTGAGATGTTATAAAATGGTCTGTAAGGCATCCATACTGCCAGTTTTCTCTCAGCTTGCTAGTCTTAATAAAGCATGTTTAAAAGATTCTATTTCTGTCTAAATTTACTCATAGTGATAGGCAGCTGACCACCACCTTTTTTTGTTTACAACCTTTGGGTTAGCAGCCCCTCTGAGTGAACCCACAGTATCACTCCAAAAGAAGATTGAAATCTGCCCAATTATTGCCTTCAAGTATGATGGTGACTCATAGCTGACCCTTCAGAGGTTTTCTGAGGCTGCCTATCTTCCTCCTGTGATGTGTCTGGTAGATTACAACTTCTAAGCAAACATAACCTTCTGGATAGCAGCACAATTCTACAGACTAAACTACCAGAGCGTCTCAAGCCTGAATGAAGTCTTTTATCTATTCACTCATTATATCCTAGGAAGAAAAAGAAATAAAGCAGTATTGTAAAAAAGACCAAGGGCCACATGAGGACAGCCATATCTGACCTCTACCAACTTTACAAAGGTAACTATCCCAAGAACATCTACAACACAAAACCAATTCCAATGAGGTAAGACATGTCCCCCAAGCTCCCATACCTCTTTCTATTAATCCCAACACAAATCTTACTGCTTTACTGGGTCCAAAAGCTGTTGGAACATTTCACATATCACACAGAATAAGAAAGTAAAAATGCTATGACTCAAGTTAGAAGCAGAAGACAACTACTTCATCAGGACAGTTGAGCTCACAGGAACCTCAGCCATCAGCCTCACAACTTTAGGCCAATTCTGACTATTATGGCTCTCCCCACCACTAGTACTCCAACAAACTTGAGCAAAGGCTCTTAACTCTGGTTCCATGGTGGATAGAAGTTCCAGGGTCACCTCCATCTCATGTTGGATCTCTGCTCTTTGTTTCAGACATGGTTGCTACTGCTATAGGTCTAGCTGGTGTAAAAACCTTTGGCACTGAAGGGCACACACTACATGCCTGTTTCTTATTTGCTGGTGGAGAGATCCTGAAATATAGCTGATGCATCTGCTAAATTTAATGGTTGTTGTTCTTTGTTGTTGTTATGTGCCGTCGAGTCGCTTGCGACTCATAGCGACCCTATGTACAACAGCCCTAAACTCTGCTCTGTCCTGTGCCAATCGCACT
>NW_006399752.1:443724-446922 GCF_000299155.1 Elephantulus edwardii | reverse complement strand
ACCAAGTTGTGCCAAGAAATCTGGAGAACGACCACTTGGCCAACTGACTGGAAGAGATCGATATTTGTTCCTATCCCAAAGAAAGGTGACCCAAAGAAAGGAAAGTTTAATGGTAAGACTAATTCCCTTGTGGACACACTAACACACCCTATTTGCATACTTCCTCCCATCAAGCTGGCAAGGTCAGTCAATGACTTCAGAACTCATTGTGAACAATAAACCCTTACTTAACACTATACAAGTTCAAAACTTCTTGTATAAATTGAGTATTGTTTTTGTTTTTTGAGGGAAAGAAATGCATCTTTGTACTACTCATCTTTGAAAATGAATAGTGGGAAAGCTGAATTCTATTGAGTTGCTTGGAAAAGAATTTTAAAAGTCCCTTCTATTATTCGATAACTAGAAAAAGGAGAGACATCAAAGAGGAAAGAGAGATGACATGAAACAAAGATAAAGAGGAACACTGAAGATCAGACCTTAATTATGCTTAGAGAGTATTTATAGGTCAAGTACTTTTCTTCTCGCTAATCACCTCCCCCGACTCTATCCATCTAATTATTTCAATGAATATTCATACAACTCTTTTGAGAATATTGACTATAAGTATATCTTTTTGTTTTGGTTTGGTTTGGTTTTAAAACTTTGAGAGTCTTTATTAGGCTAATGGAAGCTATTCTATAAGAAGCCTTGACTCACAATGACTTTACGAGTTTGAGTAGAACTGATCTATAGAGTTTTCGATGACTGATTTTCCAAAAGTATATGGAACACTCTCCCTCACCCCCCCCCCACATTACCTCTAGATAACTCAAACCTTTAATTTTTCTGATAATCTCTAAGTACATTAGACATTTGTACTACCCTGTGGGTTTCACTGTAATCTCAAAGGCAACCAGTTCAAATCTACCAGCTTCTCCACATGAGAAGGATGGGCAATCCGCTCCCATGTGATTTACTAACTCTGAAAACTCAGTAGAGGGTCAGTTATGGGTTGGTTCCAACTGAATGGCACATAATAACAACAACAACAGCATGCAGTCAGTATTAGGGACTAGTGGGTAAGGAGTTGTGCTGCCAACACAAAGGCAAGCAATTCAAATCCACCAACTTCTCTGAGGAAGAAAGAGGGAAAATCTCTTCTTGTGCAATTTACAGCCTCTGAAAATGGCTGTAGTTGATATGTAGCTATGAGTTGACACCAACTTGAATCAGAAGCAATGAATCAGAGTGAGTGAATGATAGAGTTGTTGTTAGGTGCCATCAAGTAGACTGCAGTTCTTAGTGATCCTGTGAGCAATAAATATGAACTTTGCTCTATCCTGTACAATCCCCACCATCTCTGATACATTTGAGCTCATTATGAAAGTCACTGTGTCAGTCCATCCTGTAAAAGGTTTCCTCTCTTTCTTTAACCCTTCATTTTTCCTGTATGATATCTTTTTCCAATGGCTAGCTGCTCCTAGCAACATGCCCAAGCTATGTGAAATAAACTCACCATCCTTATGTCGAAGGTGCACCCTAATAGCACTGCCCTCAAGACAAAATAGTTTTTTGACAGTCCACATGATACTAAGCACTCTTCTCCAACACCACAATTCAAAGGCATTGATCCTTCTGTCATCATTATTCACCACTGATAGGAAGCAATTGGAAAAATCACAGCTTGGTGGGTAAAGAATTGTACTGTCAACCTAAAGGTGCATCCCAGTCTTTATTTTTTGCTATTTTTAAAATAAAATTATTATTTTATACTGGTTTATCCACAAAGTCTTTATACGTTGATTTTCACCAGATCTTTCTTATTTCCTCTACCCGCTTCCCTTCCACCCACCAAACCATACAATTCTTTTATTACCGACACCCCACCTATTCTCACCCTTCTGTTCCCCTCTCCCTCCCTTATATCTTCATGTACACTCTACTAGTTATCTATTTCTACAATAATGGTCTAATACAGTATTTGTCCATACAGGACTGAGTTAGTTCACTTATCATAATGCTCTTCAGTTCCTCCCAAGTAGTAATTTTCAAAATCATTGCTCCTGCATGCTGCATAGTTCTCTATCACGTAAATGTACCATAATTTCTCAATGCATTTGATTGCAGCTGGACATTGGGCTGTTTCCATGTTCTTGCAATGGTGACTAAAGTTGCTACAAACATTGGTATACAAATCTCTATTTGTGTCTCAGTTCTAATTTTCTTGAGGTATATTCCAAGCAGTGGAATAGCTGGGTTATATGAAATTTCTACATTCAGCTTTTTGAGTGAGGAAATGGAAAATGCCAACTGCCTTCTAGAGTGGTTGTAACATTTTATACCAACAATGTATAAGATTTCCTATATTGCCACAACCTCTCCTACATTTATTATTGCTGTCCTGTTAAACTTTGCCATAGCTACTGGGGTGAGAAGGTATATCACTGTGGTTTTTATTTGAATCTCTTTTTTTTGCCATTGATTTTGAGCATTTTCTCGTGTGTCTGTCGGCCATCCAAATACCTTCCACTGCGAAAAGTCTTTCCATGTCTTTTGCACATTTTGTAATTGTGTTATCAGTGTTTTTCATGTGGAAGTTCTATAGGATTCTATAAACTTTTAATGTGAGATCCTTGTCTAAAATGGTATTGCCAAGTTTGGGGGTTTTTTCCCAGTCAGTAGGTTTCTTATCATTTTTTATTCTGTTGGAAACTGTTTTAGATGTGTACAAGTATTTAATCTTTAAAAGGTCCCATTCGTCAATTTGATCCTTTCCAGACTGAGAATTTTAGACTGTAATTGACAGTCTCTTTATACCATAGACTAGGCCATCTAAACTTGAACCCAGTTTGTCTCTTAAGAACTTTATGGTTTTGGGGCTTTACTAACTACCTTGAGTTGATTTTGTGTGTAGTGTGAGACATGAATCCTGTTTCAGCTTTCTGCAGGTAGCAGTCCAGTTTTGCCAACACCATTTGTTGAAGATGTTCTCATTTCCCCATTTGATATGTTGTATTCCCGTGTTAAATATCAATTGATTATAGATAAATGGATCCATTTCTGGGTTCTCAATTATAACTTCAGCCACAGTTTGTTATGATCCACACAGTCAAATGCCTTTGCATGATCAATGAAACACAGATAGACATTCTTCTGGTATTCTCTGCTTTCAGCCAAGATCCATCTAACATCAGCAACGATATCCCTAGTACCACGACC
>NW_006399752.1:422923-442529 GCF_000299155.1 Elephantulus edwardii | reverse complement strand
GGAGGGACAGTGCAGGAGGGGAAGACCCTCTATGAGATGGATTGATTCGGTGACTGGGGTAATCGGGATGGGTCTATCAGAGGCGGTGCGGTTGGCGCAGGATAGAGCAGGGTTAAGGCTGTTGTGCATAGGGTCGCTATGAGTCGGAAACGACTCAACGGCACATAACAACAACAACAACAATTATAACTGCTGTGTAGTAAGTGTTGAGGTTAGGGAACCAATTCATTTTTGGTTTTCAGAAGCGCTTTGCTTATTTGGGGTTTCGTTTCTCTCCAAATAAACTTGACAATTTTACTTTCAATCTCCTTGAAAAATGAATTTGGTATCTTTATTGGGATTGTGTTAAATGTATAGATTGCTTTTGGTAGGATTATCATATTCACAATACTGAGTATTCCTATCCATGAACAGTGCATCTTTTTCTACTTATTTAGGTTTTTTATTGTCTTGCAGGAATGTTCTGTAGTTTCTTTTGTATAGGTCTTTTCTGTCTCTAGGTTCACTCCCAACTATCTCTGTTTGTGGTTGACTATTATAAATGGTATTGCTTTCTTGGTTTCCTTCTCTGAGTTCTCTTTGTTACTGTAGAGGAACTCCACTGATTTTTGGATATTGTTGTTATATGTTGCCACTCTACTAAATTTCCCTACTAGTTCTAACAGATTTTTTTATTTGAGTATTTGGGATTTTCTGTGTACACTATCGTATTATCTATATATAGCAATAGTTTAACCATCTCTTTGCTGATCTGGATGTCTTTTATTTCTTTTTTGTTGTTGTATGCCTTAGTAAGCACTTCCAGTACAATATTGAATAGAAGTGGTGACAGTGGGCATCCTTGTCTGGCCCCTGTTAGCAAGGAAAATATTTCAAGTCTTTCTTCATTGAGAATTATATTGGTTCTTGGTTTTGCATATATACTTCCTCTAACAACAACAATGAGTTGGCTGGTTGGCATCTTGATGGTGGCTCCTCTTGATGGCAAGCAGGCAGGAAAGTTTCTAGTAAGGGTGGAGCCCTGCTCAAGGGTGTGGCTTGAAGATGAGACCATGGGTCTGTGGGCTGGCCTGGGGCCTGGAGACTGGAGTGTCCCTCCTCTTGGAAGTCAGCTGACTGGCTGGCTGGCATCTTGATGGCGGCTCGTCTTGATAGAAATCAGGCAAGGTAAGTTTCCGGGGTCCTTTTTGATGTGTGTTACTGTTCTTTTTCCCCCTCAGAAGTGGATGGCCCTTGAGCCTTAGACTAAGGGAAGAATATTCTTTAAAAGACATAGCAATCATTTGTCTATTTGCTGTACTGAACAACTTGGAGTTGCTGTGATGCTGAACACTATTCCATAGTCATGTTAAAATACCATAATGGTTACCCATTCAGTACAACAGTTGGAAGAGTTTCCTGATTGATTCATGTTGGGAAGCAGGAGAGACATCCACTTCCTAAGCTAGATGCCTCTGGAAATTTTACAAACCTTCTTATAAATGTACAGAAATGATGTTAATTATAGAACAGAGTTCAGGTCTTTTATGCAAAACTTACCCTAAGTCATATTTAACTCGACAACACTTAACCACTGCTAAATGAGATTAGTGCTATTATATCTGAAGGAACATTCTTCCACTTTGCATATCACTTCTTTGTCAACAGGCTATATGAGGTAACCTGGATTTGCTATGATGCTGAACCCTGTGCCATGGGGATATCAAATACCATAAGTGTTTTCCCATTTTGTACAGTGTTTGGTGGAACTCCCAGTTGTAAAACAGTTGGAAAGAAGGAGTGGCATCCACTTCCTAAACCACATGCCTCTAGAAACTCTATGAACTTGGAGAAATAGTAGCTATGGAAAAGCATTAGGTCTTTTGTTCATAGAGTTGCTATGAGTCAACCTCAGCTTGATGGCAATCAACAACAACAACATAGAGAGAGTTCTGTTGTACTAGTGTATAGAAAGTTATGCTACCAAGCCAAAGGTGGGTGATTTTAATCTGTGTCCCTCAGGCTTGGTTTTAATTTTTGTTGAAACATTCTTCTAAGTGGTATAGCACTGGTCTGTCCATTTGCTGTACAGAGGTAACTTGTGGTCACGTGATGTTAAACACTGTGACACTGATGTGCTAAATGCAATAATGGCTACCTATGGTGGATAGTGTTCAGTGGAGCTCCCCAATTAAAACAAGCTTAGATTTAAGAGTGGCAACCACTTCCAAAATACCTTGCCTCCAGAAACTCTATTAATTTGAAGAAACAATCAAAGTTATAAAAGTGTTCAGGTCTTTTATTCATAGGATAGCTATGAGTTGTCTATGACTCTATGGCACTTAACAAGAACAATAATGTTGAGGAAATTCCCTTCTATTTTAATTTGACCTAGTGTCTTCATTGGGAAGCAATGTTGGATTTTATCAAAGCAAAGGCTTTACTCCATCAATTGCTAAGATCATCTGGTTCTTGTTATTTTATTTGTTAATGTGGTAAATTATGTTGACTGTCTTTATGTTGAGACAACCTCTTACACCTGTTATTCCCCACTTGGTCACAATGAATTTTTTTTAATGTGCTTTTGAGTTTTATTGGCTAGGATTTTTTTTAGGATTCTTGCATCTATATTCATGAGAGATATTTATCTGTAGTTTTCTTTCTTGGTAAGATCTTTGCCAGGTTTTGGTATTAGGGTTATGTTTGCTTCATAGAATGATTCTGGGAGCATTCCTTCTTTTTTTTTTAAATACTTTCAGTAGAATTGGTAATAGATCTTCTCTGAATGTTTGGTGGAATTCAGCTGTAAAGTCATCTGGTCTAGGACTTTTCTTATAGGGAAGTCTTTTTACGATTTGTTCAATTTCTTCTTGTTTCTTTCTTGTTGGTTTTTTTTTTTTTTTTTACATCTCCATGTGAAGGACTTCACTTAAAATTTCTTGTAGTTTTGGTCTTGTTTTTACAAAGTCTTTAAGTTCCTTCTTTTCTGCAAAGGATCTAATTACTCCTTCATATTTGATGGAGGGTTTTGCTGGGTATAGGATCCCTGGCTGGCAATTGTTTTCTTTCATCTTTGTGTATATGCCATATCATTGTCTTCCCACAGGAATAAATGAAGGTCCATAATTCACTGAAAGCTATATTTCATGTATGTCACAGTTCTGATGGTGTAGTGAGTAGAGAGTAGCTCCATGAAAAAGATCGACAATCTCCTGTGTGATTACAGACAGCCTTGAAAGGGCAAGTGGAGGGTCAGGTATGAGTCAGTTCAGATTTTCCAGCAATGACTTCGACTGATAATTTTAAGGAGATAGCTCCTCTCCTGACATATTTTGAAGTGCATTCCAACCTAAGTATCCCATCTTTAGCTTCTTTAAGAATAAAGGGTCAATTCTGCTCTCCAGTCTGTGTTAATCAAGAAAATTTTCTGAAACTTGTCTACCATGGATGCCCTGCTGAAATTTGCAATTAAGACTGTATAAATTCTAGCACCACAGCAAAAGAAAAACCACCACAATGTTACAATGTAACAGATGAATGTTTACTGGTAAGATTTAAAACTTTCAAAACTTGATGGTGGATTTTTATGAGTCTGAATTTTTTTTTAAGTAAAAACAATTGAGTATTCTATTCTGCCAAAAGAACAAACAAATACATCTTAGAGGAAGCGCAACCAGATTGTTCCTTAGAGACAAGGATAGTTAAACTCCATTTCAAAAAGTTTGAGCATATGGTATTAAAAGGGGCCAGTCCTTGGAAACAAATAACATGCTGGGAAAGGAACAGGGACAGCAAAAGAGAGGAAGCCTGTCAATGACATGGATTGAGGCAGTGACCAAAAAAATGGGCTTGAGGATATTGAAGATCACAAAAATTGTGAAAGACAGGACAAGATTCAGATCCATTGTTTCTAGGGTTGCTATCAGTCATAGTTGTCTTGATGACATCCAACAAAAATCTCTGTAAATGGATCACTGTAACAAGAAAAAAAGTGCAGCTAACAGAAAAATGTAATCATGATTGCAACTAATTTTGGGATTCTTTAAGTACAAAACCCAGAAATCACCATATCCTAATAAGAATAGAGGAGTGTATTGGAATATGTAAATATATGGAGCACCTTTCTGCAACTGTAGAGCTCAACAGGGAAAAGTCAAGAACCAGTGCGTCTCTAGAGAAGATGAAAACAAATGAGTATTCACAGCCATATGGGATGAATAAGCTCCAGCACTTTTTCACTCTCCATTTCCCTTTTTTATTTCTCATGTGATTCAAGTTCCAAGGAGAGAAAACTCATATGATTGATACAGCTTGGGTCATATGTCTCTCCCTTGGCTATGGGAAAAGGGGACATATTGATTGACAGCCTCATGGCTGTATCCGTTAGTGAAATATTAGCTTTCCCAATGTGGGTTCAGGGCACTGTTTCCAAAAAGGGAAATAGATTTTTGGCAGGCATAAACAACAGATGTCCACTACAAGGTTGAATAAGGCAACCTTAGGAAATATAGCAATGTAGAACAATGCTATGCTTGCCAGTTGAACCTTCGTGCAAAATCACAATAATTGATAGAAGAAAGGATGCTCTTATGTTTAATTATCCTTTGCAACACTTAATCTTCCTCTCTTTCACTGCTTAGATTCGGAACCTATTCATTACAGGAAGGGGTTATCCATCTTTCCTCTGCAAACCAATGGGGAATTAGAAATATCAGGCTATGTCCTTTGGGGTTGCAGCACAACTCCCTACAGATTAAGCCATAAGAGTGCCCCCTATAGTTAATATTAATCCTGAAAATGAGATGTTTTAATCTCATCTGATGAACAAGATGGGTTTTTACTCTCTACAACTAGAAGCATTCATTGTTGTTATGAATTACCAAGTAGGAACCAGCTCGTAGGTGATCTTCCAGTGTGTTTTCAGAGACTGAAATTGTATGGGAGGAGATGCCTATCTTTCTCCCAAGGAGCCGCTGATACATTCAAACTGCCTGTCTTTGACTTGGCAGCGTAATTCTTTATCCTCTAAGCCACCAGAGCTCCCTAAAGCTGTGCCCAGCTGTGGTGGCTTCTGAAAACATTGGTTTACTATGCAAGCAATAACAACAGTAAAAACAATTTAAAAATAAAAGTGATTTTTCTGGAGTTTAGTATATATCCTTTACACTTGTGTGAAATCTTATGTCAGGGAAGGTATCTCTGAGTTGTGGATAACTGGTAAATTACACAAAAAGGTAGTCCTTGATTTATGCAAGTATTTCACATACTCAGCAGTTAACGAAAATGTTGGAAGTCTGAACCCTCCCAGAAGAACCTTTGAAGAAAGGCCTGACAATCTAGGCACAAAAGATCAGTACCAAAATCCCTATCAAGATCAGTTTTACTCTGTCTCAAAATCAACTCAATACAACTGATTTATTTCGTTGGTGTTGTTATGTGCCATCAAATCAGCCATAGCAACCTTACGCATAATAGCTCTGAAGCCTGCCCTATCCTGAGCTCTTCTCACTGCCTCTAACACACCTACTTCCATTACCCCAGTCACTGTGTCAATCCTTCTTATCTGGGGTCTTCCTCTCCTGTGCTGGCTCTCAACCCTTTCAAGCATGATGTTCTTCTCCAAGGACTGGTCCCTCATGTCAACATGCCCAAAGTATGTGAAACAGAGCCTCAAAATCCTTACCTCCAAGAAGAAACTTGGCTTCACCCTCTCTAGGATAGACCTGTTTGTTCTCTTGGGAGTGTATGGTATGTTCAATGTTTTCCTCCAGAACCATAATTCAAAGGCATTGATTCTTCTTCTGTCATCTCTAGTCATTGTCCAGCTCTCTGAAGCAGAGCAAAAAACTGCAAAGACCATGGCCTGGATCAGTCACACCTTAGTCTCTAGATAGACATTGCTGTTCTTCAGCACTCTAGAGAGGTGGTCCCTGGCAGCAAATTTTCCTAATATAGTTTGTCTTTTTGATTTTCTGACTGCTGGTGCCAATAGTATTGATTGTGGAACTGAACAAGTTAAAATTATTAACAACTTCAGTCTCTTTACCTTCTATCATGATGCTGCTAATTGGCCCAATGGTGAAAAAATAATTGATGTCTTTGAGTTGTGCTGCTGGAGAAGTATCTTGAACATACCATGGACCAACAAGAAAACAAATAAGTCTGTATTGGAGAGGGTGAAACCAAGTTTCTCATTGGAAGATAGGATTTTGAAGCTCCATCTCACATACTTTGAGCATGTGGTCAGGAGAGACCAGTCCTGGGAGAAGGACATGATGCTTGGAAGGGTGGAGGGACAGCACAGGAGAGAAAGACTCCAGATGAGATGGATTGATATATTAACTGGGGCCATGGGGATAGGTGTATCAGAGTCAATGAGATTGACTCAGGAAAGGGTAGGCTTCAGAGCTGCTGTACATAGGGTCATTATAAGTCACAGGCAACTTGATAGCACAGAACAATAATAACATATTGAAAAATGTTTCTTTGCAAAAGACTATTGTTACTGCTCCCTGGAGTGTGGACTGCACTGTTTCATCTTATAAGAGATAAAAGGAGACACACAAGCAGACAAGGAGGGATCTGAGTAACACCAAGAAAGAGAAGCCAGAACAATGTGTTCTTTGTACAAGAGATCATTGTACTTAAAACCTCCTAGACCCACTGAAGAATGACTCAAGATGGATTGAAATCTTCAAGGAACACCAGGCCCACAGATGTTAAACAGGGATAAGGACCTTCACCCTACAGTTGGCAGGGAGATAAAAAATCTTTCTTAAGGGTGGGTATAAATTCTGAAGGCACATGGTTCATATACACCAGATGCTCTGCTGGAGAAGGAGGGAAAATCTCTTCCTGTGCCTGTCAAATCCAATTTTATGGTACATAACAAGAAAAAAACAAATAAAAAGAGTTGGTGCAAGTTGGTGCTGTAAATTTGACAAAATAATTTACAGTTTCTGCAAATAAGCTGAAGAATCAACTATGAGTTGATTCTCACTTGAAGGCAATAAGGGAGAGGTGAGAAATATATTGAGGAGTCTAGTTTTCTTCTACTAAAGCTTCTATTAGACCTAATTGTTATGTGCTGTAGACTCATAGCTGACTCTTCCTGGTCAAGTCAAATGCCTTTGAATTATCAGTGCAACTTCTTAACCACTAGTCCACCAGTGCTCTCTAGATGAGGGGGGAGGCAGGGAGGAAGAGAAAGTGTTCCTATCTGTGAAAGAGTTAATTTCTCCTTGTTAAACCCATCCATCTACTTGTATTTCTGTAATAGCAGCAAATTAGGCACAAAAATTATGGGGTAATAATTAATCCTCTACCCCCTCTAACCCCTGGAAGCAGGAGCGGCATCCATTTCCAAAATGGCTTGCCTCCGGAAACTCTATGTACGAACAGTGCTCAGGCTGTTCGTTCATAGGGTCGCTATGAGTCGTTTACAACTCGACGGCATTAAACAACAACGACCCCCTCTAACCTTTGGAGGATACTCTCATTTAACAAAAATACTCGAGGCAAGTTAAGAGCTGAAGACAAGTAGAAAATTAAAAAATAAAATAGAGGTTAAGACAGCTAAGGTAACTACATAATAATTAGTTACATAGTCACCTGTTTTTATCTGATCTATTGCAGGGCTATTTTTTCTGTTTAACCCTTGATCTATGGGGATGTTTTAATCTCAATGTCCACAGTAACTCAGCCATGCATATAAATACATGAGGCAAGCTGGTATTAAACAATAGGAGGTAGGAAGAACTGTGCCAAAGCATGGCGCATCAGAGCTCCTCAGTTCTCTCCTCTTGCCAATGGTGGCCATCTGACAATGTGTTGCTATATCTTCTGATTTACTTCTTCTTTACAAGACGTTTTTACACTTGTATTTTTAATATAAATTTTCTGAATTTTAAAATTGTTGTTGCTGTTCTTGATTGCCTTCGAGTCAAGCACAATTCATAATGACCCTATGAACAAAAAGCTCCTCTACAACTATCAACATTTATCGAACTTCATAGTTTCTGAAGGCATGTTATTTAGGAAGTAGATGCCACTCCTGCTTCCAAATATGGAATTATTAAATGCCAAAAAATATCAATGCATATTTGTGGCCCCAAGATGGCACAAGAGTGACCAGTTTTCATACTATGGTTGATAGTGTAAGACATGGATATAATTTGTTCTCTGTGTGTGGGTCTAATAAGTCTTTATTCAATTTTCCCCTAAAATACTTTGTTAAAAAAAAACACAGGATTGCTTGTTAAAAGCATATCTTTCCTCCATCAAACATTATATACACACATGTATCCTTAGTTGTTCCACAAATCTCTATATTTTACTAATTTTTCATTATTTTATAATGATTAATTTTATATTTTGGAAGCAGGAGTGGCATCCACTTCTTAAATAACATGCCTCTGGAAAAATCCATGAACTTTGATAAATGTTGATAGTTGTAGAGGGGCTTCAGGCCTTTTGTCCATAGGGTCACTATGAGTTGTGGTTGACTCGAAGGCAATGAACAACAGCAACAACAACTTTATATTATCATTTTTAAACCATTTAAATATCTATAGAAAAAGAATTCTTATGTAAAACCATTATTCCTTCAAAATTATTGCTTTTCTAAGCTTTTTTATAATTTTCTGCAAATGTGTGTGAATTTAAAAATAGCCCATATGTGGAAAAAGTATTCTTACCTATTTTGAAACCAGTGAGTCTATTAGAGGAAGCTATTGTGGTGTAGTCCAAGAGTGTTTTACTGCTGATCCAAAGTCATTGCCTCTCTCATGGTTGGAATCTATGAGCTGTTCCATGGAAGAAAGGTGGACAATCTCTTGCAATGTGATTTACAGCCTTTAGAAAACTCACTGGAGGGTCAGTAATGAGTCAGTCACAACTCAACAGCAATGAGTGTTTGTGTATACCTTTGTTGATACTGCTTTCCAAAACCGTCTTTCTTATTTCCTACGTATTTGGATGAATTTAAGAATAATAGTGCTCAACTTCCAACAATATAACTTTTAAGGCTTTGTTTAAAAAGATGTTTCAGGTTGATCCCTCTATAACAACAACAACAAAAATTACTACTTTTTAATTTTATTTCTTTCATTCAGGAATAAGAATGTCTTTCTGGAATGGGAAAGAAAGGGGAGTGATGCTCTTAAGGTGTATTTTGGGTAATGAGAGAGGTAATACTGAATTTGGGTGAAGTACAAACAATGTGACCAAGGTTAACAATGGCATTAAAAAGTAAACCAGAATAAAGGATATTATTGGTAAATCTCACTCCAAAAGCATGTTGTTCTAACCTTCCAGCTGCTTTGGGGGAGAAAGTGGACAATCTTGTGTGATTTAGTGCTTCTGAAAATCTCTCATTCCACATATTTTTTGAATGTACCTTGAATTTCTGGCAGTTGTCACTATACCACTTCAACATTTAAAAATTATCCTCAGCATTATTTTACTTGAGCAAATATTAATAATATTGTTCAAGAATTTCCACATTCTGTAGGATCACTTTCTTCGGAATGAGCAAAAATTTGGATTTCTTCCAGTAGGTTGACCAAGAAGCTCTCTCCCAAATCATTGGCATGCATGAGTGAACACTTCCAGTGTTTAATATCAGTTCATTAAAATATCTCAATTGATATATGGTCAGTTCCTAGAAGCTTGATTTTGGCCCATTTTCTCAGTGTAGCTTGAACATTTTCCTACAGTACCATAAATGGTACCACAGTATGATTGTTTACTTTGGTCAGATTGTATGCACTTCACCCAAATTCAGTACTATCTTTCTTTCTCATTACCCAAAATAGCAAGTCTAGAGAGTGACTCCCATTTATTTCCCAATCCAGAAAGACATTCTTATTCCTGAATGAAAGGTCATATTCTTTCTTCTAGAATGTTTGAATGTTGACTACCGACTCCCCCCCCCAAAAAAAAACCACAACAAAAACCAGTGCAGTTGGCACAGGATGCCAAAATGTGATCTCTAGTAAGTCCACCATGGTGGAGCATCCTCATCAAGAACAACAGCACTAAGCCAATTACTCTCAGGTTAGATACGCCCCTGTAAAAAGAGCAAGGGCCCCATGGGGATGGCCATATCTGACCTTTACTAACTTCACGAAGAGGAACTGGCCCCATCAACAATGCAAAACCATTTCCTGTGTGGCCAGCCATGTCACTCAAACCAATAGTACTGTTTTGCTGGGTCCCAAATCTAATGCTATAGCTCACAGATCACATAGAACCATACTGGGGAAATCAAAAGAGCTATATATAATTCAGGTTAGTAGCAGACTACATTCAGGACAGCTCCTGAAATGTGCTCCCAAGCACCTCAGTCTTGAGCCTCACAGCTTTAAGCCAGTGTAAAAAATTTCTCAGTTCTGCCAATTACTGCTCTCCCCTTCCCATCCCAGTCCTCCAATAAACTTGGGCAAAAGGCACTTAGCTCTAGTTCGATGGTGTCGCAGTCCCAGGTCTGCTCCATTACATGTCAGGTCTCTGGCTCTCCACTGCAGCTGTTGTTCCCATAGGTGGCTGGCGTAATACTCTCTGGTCTGAAAGTTGCACTATGTCCCCTTGCTTCGTCTTTGCTGATGGAAATGATTCTCCCATTCTGCTACTGGATCTGCTCAAATACCTATGTGGATAGGCTAACATATCCTATTCTCCTACTGCCACCCCATCCACATGGCAAAATCAGGTAAAGGCTGGGAACACCATTTTGAACAACAATCCCTTAACACCACACTCCCATACTCCCACATCTTCTGTTATCAATTCTAACACCACGCATCCCTCTTATAGATCAATCCTACTACTAAAAAAACCTTAAAACTCCTTGCCATAGAGTCAGAGCTGACTCATAGTTGACCCTCCAGCAGGTTTTTAGAAGTTATAAATCACATTGGAAGAGACTGGCCATCTAACTTCCATGGAGTAGTGGGTGTATTTGAACTTTCTGCCTTTGGGTTGGTAGTATAACTTTTTACCCACTGCCATAAGAACTCCCTAGTCACCTACAAGGTTTACTAATTCACAACAGTGGTTACATAGAAATCTCAGACAACATTCAAGATAATGATGTGATTTTAGAAGAAATTGGCTAATAGTTACAACACGGTAAAATTCTTCAATCAGGATAGCATCTTCTCAGCCATGTTATGGACCCTTAGCTTAATTATTTTGACCCAGTCCTGTGGTTAAATAAGTGTGACAAAGCTCTTTTAGTTCTCCTGATTATGTGTCCCAACTCGACCAGGAAACCTAGGCGAAGGCTTTCAGTTCTCAACTCTGGCTCTGTAAGGCAGCAAATCTAGCTCAGCTGTTTCACACAAATCTCTAGTTCTCTGCCCTTCACTGGATTTTTGGTATTTTCTTTTTGCTGTCATTTGGGCTACTGTGTCTCAATCTTTCTATCTCAAAAGACTCACTGTACTTCATGCTTCTTCCTTTTGATGATAGTGAAAAATCCCATTTTCTGTCTCTAAGCATGCTCAAATCAAGTCTGGTGGAACTGCAAAGTGGACCAATCTTATGTTAATCTATATATCCTATTTACATATTTTCACTCAAAAAGTGTTATTTAGTTTGTTTATATCAGTAGCAAGCCTTCTAATCCCCTTGGCGGGCCACAAATATCTTCTATTTTTATAGTCCTAAGGCAAAAGCCTATAATTGTTAATTATGTTAATTGCTTTCAGGTTGTAGGTGACTCATAGCAACCCTATCAATGAAAGACCTGCACATTTGTATGTTGTTGTCATGTGCCGTCGAGTCATTTCCGACTCATAGAGACCCTATGCACAACAGCCCTAAACCCTGCTCTATCCTGCGTCAACCACACTGCCTCTGACACACCCATCCCGATTACCCCAGTCACCGGATCAGCCCATCTCATAGAGGGTCTTCCCCTCCTGCGCTGTCCCTCCACCCTGCCAAGCATGATGTTCCTCTCCAAGGACCCATCCCTCCTGGCAACATGTCCAAAGTATGTCAGACGAAGCCCCAGAATCCTTGCCTCCCAGGAGTAGCTTGGTTTAATCCTCTCCAAGTTGTTTTCCTGGCAGTCCATGGTACATTCAGTACTCTTCTCCAGCACCACAGCTCAAAAGCATCCACTCTCCTTCTGTCCTCCCTAGTCATTGTCCAGCTCTCTGATGCATAACAAGCGATTGCAAATACCATGGCCTGTATCAGGCGCACCTTAGTCTCCAGAGAGACACTGTTGCTCCTGAGTACCTTAGAGAGGTCCCTAACAGCAGACTTTCCCATCGTGATACACTTTTTGATTTCCTGACTGCTGGTGCCAAGAGTGTTGACTGCACATTTGTATATAAAACATAAAAGTCATATTAATTATTATTATATCTAATAATTTTTTAAAACCTATAAAAGTCATAGTAAATAATTCACCACACACATTTTATTACAGTGATTCTTCTGTTTTCCTTTAATGCTTCCTGTGTTGTTCAATATCTTGCTTCTAGAATCTTTGAATTCAAAGCTTGTCATTTTCTTTAGATCTTTCAACTTGAAAAATGCAAAGTGCATTCTTTCCTTTGGCTGACATTGAGAAGAATGGGAATTCCAGGGCACTTGATTGTGCTCATGAGGGATCTATACCTGGACCAGGAGGCCGTTGTGTTAGTGGAGCAGGGGAGCACTGTGTGGTTTGGAATTGGGAAGGGAGTGTATCAGGGATGCATTCTCTCTCCATAGCTGTTCAATCTATATGCTGAGCAAATTACACAAGAAGCTCAATTCTATGAAAAGGAATATGCCATCAGGATTGGAGGGAGACTCATCAATATCGTGCGTTATGCAGATTACACAATCTTGCTTACTGAAAGCGAGGAGAACTTGCAGCACTTGTTGCAGAAGATAAAGGAACGCAGCCTCCAGTATGGGGTCCATCTCAATACGAAGAAAACAAATATTGTTACCCCTGGACCAATAGACAGTGTCATGATGGATGGAGAAGAGATTGAAACTGTCAATAGATTCATCTTGCTTGTATCCACAATTAACACCTTTGGCATGAGCAGTCAGGAAATATAGAGACACATTGCACTGGGAAAATCCGTAGTTATAGGGACTTTTCCAAATTATTGAGTAGTGATGTCAATTTGAGGACTAAGGTGCCTAATCTAATTCAGGCCATACTCTTTCCCTCTTTCTGATAACTAGCTATGCATCATCCGAGACTTGGACAATGAATAAGGATGACAGAAGAAGAATTGATGCCTTTGAGCTGGGGTGTTGGAAAAGTGTACTGAACATTCCATGGACCAAGAAAACAAGTAGATATGTTCTGGAGGGGGGAAACCAGAGTGCCCTTTGGAGGCAAGAATGATGAGGCTTCATCTTACATACTTAGGACACATTGCCAAGAGGCAGTATTCTATTACTTGGAGAGGGATGTGATGTTGGGAAAGATCGAGGGTCGTCGAAGGACAAGAAGACCTTCAACCAGGTGTATAGACATGGTGACTGCTGCAATGGGCAGAAAGTATGAGGATGGCACAGGACAGGACTAGGTTCAGATCTTTTGTTTATAGAATCTCTATGAGTGGTATTCAACTTGATGACACCTAATAGGAACAACATTTTTTCCCCTTTGGTTTTCTAACTCCAGATGTTTGAGCATGTGTAATTACAATACTTGTTTTCTCAAGCTGCCTTTTAAAATCTTGACTGTTTTTACGTCATCCTATCTTCTTTTCTAGTTTTACCTATTCTACTTTCAATGGTAAATTTCAGAGTCTCTTCTGACATCCATTTGGACTTTTCCTTCTTTTGTTCTGAAAGAACTTTTACTTTGTTAATTTGTTATTATGCCTTTAATGTCATCCTATAACTCATTTGGACTTCACTCATTAATGATTAACATTGAATACATCCCACCTAAATTTAGAAACCATATATTGAACTCTAATGACGTTTTTATTCATTTTTGCTTTTGTATCTCTTTATCTTTGCACATTTCATTATTATACTTATCTTCTTGAGCTGTCCTTTGGAATGTTGTTAAGCTGTTCTACTTCCTAATTTCTTTCATTCACTATACTCATTCTACAGATTCTTTAAGCTTCAGAATCTCTTCTGACATTTATTTGGGTCTTTTCTCCAATTATTTATGTTCTTAATGCTCTTCCACAACTTACCTATTCATTGTTGCTGTTGTTGTTGTTAAGTGTTATCGAGTCATAGGTGACTTGTAGTGACCTTATGAACAGAAAACCTGAACAGTTGTATAACTTACATCATTTCTTCAAGTACATAAAGTTTCTGGATTAGTGTGCAGTTTTTCTTGAGGTGGTCTCTAAACTCAAGTGAGATCTCTTCAAGGTCATACTTTGGATTTCATGGGCCAGTTTTAATTTTTTTTCAGCTTAAACTTGAACTTTCTTATAAGCAGTTGATGGTCTGTTCCAAGTTCGTTCCTGGTTTTGCTCTGATTGATGGTGCTGATCTTTTCCTTTGTCTCTTTTCACAAATATTTTAATTCCTGTTGTCAGATGGTTTATATTGTTGAATAAAGGGTATTTGCAGTAGATTAGTCATTGTTCTTGCAAAATCTACAATGCACTTTCCATTATCATTTCTACTACCAAGGTCTTGTTTTTCTGACTACCCATTCTTCTTTGTTTCCAGTTTTCTCTTTTTAACCATTATCAATCCCCAGTTCTTCCTGATTGTATGCTTTATCAGTTTCAGACTGTAGACATCAACAAACCCCTCAGTTTCTTCATCTTTGGTATTTGTGGTTAGTGCACTAATTTGAATTTGTCACATTAACTGGTCTCCCTTGTCAACTATGGAGATTAGCCTATTACTGGCAGTGTTATAATTCAGAAAAGATCTTGAAATGTTTGATGATAAATATGATGTACTTGGTCTTTTGTTTTTCATTGCTAACATAGTAGATTATAAGTTTGTCTGATTCAAAATAGCCAATATTAGCTCATTTCAACCCACTAGTATCTGGGATAGTGATCTTTGTGTATTCCATTTCCTTTATAACAACTTCCATTTTTCTTAAATTCAGTTTTTCCACATTGATTATTAATAGATGTTTGCAATATCTTTCTATTTTGAATCATGAGATGTAAGCAAATAAAGATCCTAAAAGCTTTGCTACATTATTTAGGTTGACCCTATTTAAAAATAGTTCTTTACCAGTTATACTTTGAACACCTTTAAATCTGAGAGGGCTGTCCTCATCCCATACTAAACAATGTTCAGCTGCTATTCATAAGTTTTTCCCTGGACAATTTTCCCAGCAATAAATCACCAGGTCCTTCTTCCAGCCTGTCTTAATCTGGAAGCTTTGTTGAAAGTTTTCCACTACAGGTGAATTTTCTGGTATTTGTTATACTGGTGACACACCCTCCTGCATCCCAACAACATGCAAGCTATCGTAGCACAACACAGTGAAAGATAAGCAGAGAAGAGCTGTAGTACAAGCTAAAAATCTGAAAATCTCTAAAGAGAATTAAGATTACAATAAAATGAAAGATAATTATTACTATAAAAGAAATTATTTTCCAAAGAGTAATGACAAAGGTTGAGGGAATATTGTAATGTCAATTCTGAGTGTTCCATCCCATGAGAAATAAAAGTTCATTTTGTAGATTCTCCTTATTGTAGAAAGAATTGCGTTGTCTTTAAACAATCTTCCTGAATTGCAATTAAAGGGAATAAATGCATTTTATTAGGAAATTATTCCTAAACAATGTAACTGCTATTGATTACATTTGTATTCATAAAAGCTACCCAACTACATAGTATAATAATTATTACTAGTAGGTAAGAAAATAGATCATCATCAACGGTCATCAGAGGAAAAAAAAAATAGGAACAAACTTAAGAGCCCTAGTATAGGGTATAAATACACTTTCAAGGATAACTAAAAACCTACAATCAGGAAAGGATAAAATAGATTAATGGAATGTCTAAAAATAAAATTTTTGTGTGGATCTAAAAACTTCTCCAATAGAGTTAAAAGGAAGCCTACAGTATGTGTAAAATATTTGGCAATGACATATTGATAAGGGACTCATAACTAAAATTTATAGACTACTCCAACACATCAACAAGACAAACAACCTAATCACAAAATGGACAGAAGAGAGAAATAGAAGCTTCACCAAAAAATGAAGTCAGATGGCCAGCAAATACCTGAAAAAATGTTCAAAATCACTAGCTACTAGAAAAATGCAAATCAAGAATACAATGATATATCATCTCACCCCAGGAATAATAGCAACGTTCAACAAGGCAACAAACAACAAATTCTAGCAAGGATGTAAGTAGATCAGAAATTTCATGCACTGATGGTGGGAATGTAAAATGGTACAACCACTACGGAGGGCAGTCTGGTGATTCCTCAGAAGGTTAGAAATAGAATTCCATTTGACCCAGCTATCCCACTTCTGGAAATATACCCCAAAGAAATCAGAGCTGTGATGCAAATGGATAGATGAACATCCACGTTTATCACAGCATTATTCACAAGCAAAGAGACAGAAAAGCCCAGGTGCTTATCAACAATTGAATGAATAGAGAAACTATGGTACATTCACATAAAGGAATACAGTGCATCACTGAAAAAGAAAAACTTGTAAAATATTGCACATGGAGATGAGTCTGGAAAACATTATGCTTAGTGAAATAACTCAGTTACAAATGGATACATACTGCATATGCCCACTATTGTAATAATAAGATTGAGATGGGGGGGTAGGTGAGGGAACAGTGGGAAAATAATGACTAGGTAATGAACACTTCAGTGAAATTGGTGAAAGGAAGAACAATCTGAAAGGAATGGATGATAAAAAAAAAACATGTGAAAGACAATTAATAGCCTAGAACAGGACAAACATTACAATAGTAACTGGGAGAGAGGAAGAGAGAAAAGTGTGCCTGAATGAACGAATGAATTAAACCAATCTCTTTGTAAAACATCACTAAAATTAAAAAACTAATAATAAATCAAGAACATAAAAAAGGGGGTGGGTGAGAAATCCACATCATTAGATGAATAGGCTATATTATCTTAAATGGAGAAGAGACTGAAGTTAACAATTTCCTTTTACTTGGATCCACAATCAATTCACATGGTAACAGTACTTAAGGGGGTAAACAGTGTTGCTTTGGGAAAGTCTACTGTCAATACGTCTCAAAAGTGCCAAAGAACAAGGATATCAACTGAATGACTAAGGTGTACCTGATCCAAACCATGATCTTTTCAATCGCTTTCTATCTAAGGAAAGTTGGACACTAAGTAAGGATGACAGAAAAATAATTGATTCCTTTGAATTGTGGTACTGAAGAAGAGTAGTGAATATTCCATGGGCTTCCCAAAGAACAAATATGCCTGTCTTGGAGGAAGTACAACCAGGTAGTTCCTTAGAGGAAAAGATGTGGAAACTTCATTTTACCTTCTTTGAGCAGGAAGAGCCAGTACTCAGAAAAATACATTATACTAGAAAAGGTGTGGAGTCAGAGAAAGAGGCAGATTCTCAAAAAGATGGATTGACAATAAATTAACTGTAACAATTGGCTTAAATATATCAGATGATGGAGGATTGTGGAAAGCTCAGTTCTCTTGTTCATAGAGTCGCTACAAGCCACAGTCAACAAGTCACAGTAAATTCAATAATGGCATCTAACAACAATGATGACAACAGCCAAAATCTGACCTTAAGTATGTTCCACTTGAATTTATATAGTATTTCAAGAATAGATTTCAATTACACTAAGTAGCAGAGACTAGATGTGTTGTGGAAGGACATCAAGGGCATCATACATGAAGAAAGCAATGTCCTTTAAAAGATAGAAAAGATCAAATTGTAAGAAAACTTTGCAGCTTACTCTTTAGACTGTTTTGCTGTTATGTGTCATTGAGTCAACTGTGACTCAGAGCAAACCAATGGACAACGGATGTCACCTTGCACTATCCTGTGCCATCCTCACCACCTCTGATACAATTAAGCCCATTATTATAGTCACTATGTTAATCCATCTCGTTGAGGTTCTTGCTCTCTTGTGCCAACCTTCCACCTTTCAAAATTCTTTTCTAAGGACCAGCTCTTCTTTACAACATGTCACAAAAATGTGAAACAAAATTATACCACTCTTGCTTCCAAAGAGCACTCTGGCCACATTTTGTTCTTTGGCCGTCTATGGTATATTCAGTATTCTTCTCCAACACCACAACTCAAAGGCATCAATTCTTATTCTGTCATCCTTAGTCACTGTCAGACTCTCAGATGCAGAGCAAGCAATCAAAAAGACCATGGTTTGGATAAGGTACACCTTAGTATTTAAATGGCTTATTGCTCTTTAGCAATTTGGAGAGGTCCCTCACAACAGATTTTTTTCTAGTTTCAACTCAGACTGCAGAAGGTTAAATGAAGGAAGAACATGTTTAGCCTTTCTCATACCAAAAGAACTGAAGAAAACAGTCTATCCTCAAGTTGCAGTGCTTAAGAATTCTATGGGGCATATTATTTACTAAGTGACACAAGAAGCATCTAAGGAACATGGAGAGACTACATCATCTTACTGTACCAACAAACATTGAATGTTCCTCAGTCATTTTGGGTAGTGCATCTGATCAGAAATCAACAGAACTGAAGGGAGAAGTCCAGGATGCACATAAGGCGCTGAGGATTAAAAACAAACAAACAAAAACTACAGTAGTAATTGAGGAAATACCAACTGAAGTGTCTGAAGAGCTTTAGGGGGAACTCCAGTGGTGTAGTTTGTTAGAGTTACTTTATTGATGCCTGTTTGGACCTAGCCATGGATGACTCGGGATGAGTTGACCAGAGTTCTCATCTTTTTTATCTGCCAACTTCCTAATGCTTGTAGCAACCAATTCACTGAATTATATTCTTTTTCTTTGAAATACTTAAAATGATTTCTATTTTTAAAACTGACTGATATCTGTAAAAACAGTTCCTATTTCTAAACTGTACTTAATTGATACTGAATATATATGCTGTTATTAAATGCTGTCAAGTCTGCCCTGATTCATAGGAACCCTGTATACAACAGAACAAAACTCCATCTGATCCTGTGCTATCCTCCCAATTTCTGCTGTGTGTAAGTTCTTGGTTGTAGTCACAGTGTCAATCCATCGTATTGAGAGTCATGTTCTTAATGATGACCTTTACTTTTCTGCACATGCTGCCCTCTTTCAAGAACTAGCCTCTCCTGACAGTATGTTGAAACCATATGACATGAAGTCTCATAATCTGCACTTTCTCTAAAGAGTACTTCTGCTTCACTTTTTCCAAGACAGACTTCTTCTTTTGGCAATTTATGGTGTATTTTCAATATTTCATCACAATTCAAAACAATCAATCCTTTTGTCCTTATTAGTCATCACATAAATATAAAATTTATTCATTGTGTATGTATACAACTCTGTAAGTAAACACCCAATTTTTATAATTTTTAATTTCTAAATCCTGACCACTTTATGGAGTTTTGGCATTGTAAAATACACATGTGCATTTGTAAATAAGCTATTTTATTTACATGTTAGAGCACTAACTTTAAAAAAAAATTATATTCTGGTATACACACACACACACACACACACACA
>NW_006399752.1:407034-421678 GCF_000299155.1 Elephantulus edwardii | reverse complement strand
TTTGGACATGTTGTAAAGAGGGACAGGTCCTTGGAGAGGGACATCATGCTTGGTAGGGTGGAGGGACAGCGCAGGAGGGGAAGACCCTCTATGAGGTGGCTGGGGTAATCAGGATGGGTGTGTCAGAGGCAGAGGATAGAGCAGGGTTTAGGGCTGTTGTACATGGGGTCGCTTGAGTCACAAGCAACTCGATGGCACATAACAGCAACAACAACAATACACCAAAAATAAAATTAAGAACCTTGGAAGGACATTGAGATAAGGGTAATTTTTTTTATATATATAAAACAAGAACGGATAAAGCAATGGCCAATATTTTCAATATATCTCACCGCTATTGAGTAGATTGCAACTCATGTCTTCTTTCCATCAGGTTCCCAAGGATAAAAACCTTAACAAGAGTAGACTGAATCCTCGGAGTCCTGTGAAGTAACTGGTGGATTCAAACCAAGAACCTTTCAGTTAGCAGGACATTGTACATAACTTATTTTGTAACAATAGTACTTTTCTTAACACTACACAGCCAGAACTCCTAATTAATACAAGGCTTTTAAAATTTAAAAATTCTAAAGAGAACTGATGACTTTGAGCTGTGGTGTTGGGAAAGAGCACTGAACATTTCATGAATGAACAAGAAAACAAATAGATATGTCTTAGAGTGGGTGCAGCTGGAGTGCTCTTTGGAGGTAAGAATGATCAGGCTTCATCTCACATACTTTGGACACATAGCTAGGAGGTGCTATTCCATGGAGAGCGACATGATGTTGGGAAGGGTGGAGAGTCAGCGAAGACAAGACCCTCAACCAGGTGGATTGACATGGTGACTGCTGCAATGGGCTCTTTCTTGTGTGTCAGGAAGTGTGTGGATGGCACAGGACAGAACTGGTTTCAGATATTTTATTCACAGAGTCACCATGAGTCATATTGGACTTGATGGCACCACACAACAACATATACATACAATCAAGGGTTAAAAAAGCACATAGATTTTACGTTGCTCTTACCATTAAGTTGGAATCAACTCATAGCTGACCCTCCAGGTTTTCAGTGGGAAGACTGCCCATGTTTCTCCCATGGAGCAGCTGGTGTATTTGAACCATGTATCTTTAGTTTGACTGAGCAAGTCCTTACCATTAAGCCACCAGAGGTCCCTTATATAAAGCTTATTGTTAAACTTTAAAATTGGAGTCAATGGTTGTGTTGTACCAGACTCTCTTTTGGTGCTATCTGGAGTAGCAGAACACTGAAATGTATTAAAAAAGAGAGCATTATCACTTTGTTGTTGTTATGTGCTGTCAAGTCACCGGAGACTCATAGCAACCCTATGTATAGCAGCTCTGAAGCCTACCCTATCCTGAGCCAGTCTCATTGACCCTGGCACACCAACCCCCATTTCCCTAGTTACTGTATTAATCTATCTCATCTGGGATGCTCCACTCCTGTGTTGTCCCTCCACCTTTCCATGCATGATGTTCTTTTCCAAGGATTGGTCCCTGCTAGCCACATACCCAAAGTATGTGAAACTGAGGTTCAAAATCCTACTTCCAAGGAGAAGCTTGGTTACACCCTCTCCAAGACAGACCAATTTGTTTTCTTCGTGGTCCATGGTATGTTATGTTCAAGATGCTTCTCCAGCACAACTCAACAGCATCAAGTCTTCTGTAATTCCTAGTCATTGTCCTGCTCTCTGATACATAACAAGTAACTAAAAAGACCAGTTACTGGATCAGGCACACCTTAGTCTCTAGACTGATTTCGTTGCTTCTCAATACTCTGGAAAGTTTCCTGACAAAAGATTTACCTAATGCAATTTGTCTTTTGATTTCCTGACTGCTGTTTCCAAGACTGCTGATTGTGGAGCCCAGCAAGCATAACTGTTAATAAACTCAATCTCTTCTCTATCATGATGCTGCCAATTGGCCCAGTGGTGAGAATCTTTGTCTTTATGTTGAGCTTTAATCCATCTTGAAGACTACAGTCCTTGACCTTCTGCAGGAAAACACCTCATGTCCTCTTCAGTTTCAGCAAGCAAGGTTTTGTCATCTGTATGACCTAGATTGTTGGTTGATGATCCCACATTCCTCCTTATAAAGCCCAGCCTTCCAAATGATCTATTCTGTATATAGATTGAAAAGGCCTGGAGACAGGACGCATCCCTGACACACTCCCTTTCTGATTTTGAACCGTGCAATGTTTCTGTGCTCTGTTCTGACTGTTGCTTTCTGGTCCAAGCATAGGTTTTGCATGAGCACAATCAAGTGTTCTGGGATTCTCATTCTCAAGGTTATTTAATTTGAATTTATCACTTTCAATAAAATAAAAAAAAACACAACACATGCAAATCTGGCTAGCATACCATTACTTACAAGTTTTATAAGAACAGCATACGTTATTTGACCTAGTACAAGTCTAACGGCAGGTCAGAAATCAAGATCTTAGTTTCTGCAAGAAAAGCTTCTGTTAAAATGGGAAAATTTACTGTCCAAAACTGATCTTGGGCTTCATTTTTTTAATCTGCTATCTATAATGATATAACAGATTGTTCTGTTTCCAAAATAAAGGAAAGTTATATCGATAGAAAAGAACTCGATCTAGGTTCGGCTCATTGAAATACCTCTAGAACTAGTAGTCTCAACGTTTTGGTCTTATGTTTTCTCTTCTAAAAGTTGGAACTTCAGTAAGTAAATTTCTCCCCTCCACACCCCAACCGCTTTGGAGAGAGAACAAAAAATACTCTTGACAAGGATTCTACAAACTGAAACTCAGCTGTGTACTTCTTAGTACTTCGGACGGCGACCCAGATTTTTTAAACAGCAACACCTGTAAGTCCTACATACGTACCACGTCCTCCTCCAAAAATGTTCCTCTTTTAGAGTGCCCTGCATCTAATTAAACAGCTTTGGTGGCGTTGTCTGTAGGGAGTTGTGGTGCTAACTCAAACATAGCGCCTTTCTGAAGGTTCAAATTCACCAGAGGCTCCTTGGGGAAAAGATGGACAGTCTCCCGTGCCATTTACAGCCTCGGAAAACCCACTGGAGGGTCCGCTACGAGCCGGGTTCCACTCCAAAAGAATACATTTTGAAAGCACCTCCTTAGAAGTGAAAGAAATACAAGGCTATAGCTGCTCAGAATGCACTCTGCAAGGTTGCAGAGCGACGAGAGCACCAGCACCCACCGCGAGCTCCTGCGCGGGTTGGGAGACACAGAGCGGGGAGCGGCGGGCGGGAGCTGCTTCCGCCCCGCGCCGCCCCGCCTCCGCCCCACGAGGCCCCGCCCCCATGACGCGCCGGGCCAGCACGTGACGTCCGCGCGCGTCCCCGGCCGCTGCGGGCTCGGAGGCCGAGGAGAAAAGACTGCGAGGTGGCCGCGGCTGTGGCCCAGAGGTGGGAGCCTGGGGCCGAGGCTTTGTGGGCGGCGGGATGGAGACTGACCACTCTAGAACCCTGTCTCGGGGAGAAGAGGGCTTGCCCGCGTTGTCACCCCCGGCCGTGACCCGCTCCGGGGGGCCCCTGCTCTCGGGGCCGGAGAGGGGCGGTGGCGGGGTCAGGGGCCGGTGCGTAGATGGACGCCCTTGGGCTTGTATGGCTCTGGCTGTCCGCGCCGAGGCGGATGGGTCAGCTCGGCTTTCCCTGCCGCCCCCGCCTTGACTCCTGTCGCAGCACGAAGACCGTGACGGCCTCGGGGGGGCCCGCGGCCGCCGCAGCCCCTGCCCCGGGTGAGGGCCCGGAGCTCGGCTCTGTCCGGGTGCGAGAGGCGGAGCAGCGGCCATTACTACGCAGCCTCTTCCGCCGGGGTCCGCGGCGCGGCCTTCGGGGGTGCGCTGCCCCCGGGCCCCCCTCGGTGGTGGTGTCCGGCCTGTGCACGGCCGCTCTTCGCCTCCAAGCCCGGCGACTGTGGTTTTGGGGGTAACTACTCCGTGTTTCCCAGGTGGAGACTCCAACACTTAGGGCCTTGGATCGGCCCGAGGCCCGAGTGTACCGTCCTGGCTTTGACTATGATTTCGTCTCTTTCCGGAGTGGTGTTGCTGTCTATTTCTCGTCTCCTCTCTTCCCTCTCTTGCTCACTCTCTGGGTCTCGCCGGGAAACCAGTTGGGCACTGAGACGTCTCTTCATCCACCTTGTAGTGGGGCAGACTAGTGTTTTCCCAGATCTTTGTTTTGAAGGTTAATAAACACCAAAACAATTACGAGAGCTCTCTGAATATCCTTAGAGCCGCCAAACCTAAGTGCATCCTGAAAAGCGCAGGCTGTGGCTTTGTTCTTCTGGAGGCTGGGGGCAGAGTTCTAGCCCTACCCCCATCCGGTGTGAAAGAGTGCGGGTCTTCCTCCATTGTTGCCGCTTTTAAAAATTTTTTGTAGGAAGGTTGCGAGAATGTGGAGATCGAACAGTCCTCTCCATAGGTAAAAGCGACAGTCATGTACATTTATGTACACGTTCTGGCCACCCTCTCCCCTCTATTTGTCCATTTTCATCTAATTTTTACTTCTTTCCCCAATGTGCCCTTTTAGTGAGTTTTTTCAAAGTTTTGCCAGTACACACATTTTGTCCAGTAACATTTTTGTCATGTTGAAAGAGTGTGGAACTCAGAGGAGAAGATGGATGATAGAAAACTGTATATGATTGAATTTTTAAATAGAGGCACCCCCCCAAGTGTAAGTAATGTTTACGTGTACAAGTGTAATATTAGTATTGAGAGTAGCACATAATTAAAGACATTAGAAGACATAAGATATTTTTCTTTTAATCAGTGAATCGTATTTAGACTTTTTAAGGCACATGAACACATTAAAATAATCCACACAAATAAATGGGATTTATTTATGGTGTTGTTTCTGTGTTGTTTTGGCCTGCTCGTTTTGTGACCAGCAAATATTATTTGTACCAAGTTCTGGGTGCTCTTAGAAAACACTTGGAAGTCTCATTTTAACGAAAACAAGAAGAGTGAATGATAGTCTAAAAAAAAGATTTTGGATGTATTTATTTTTGTCATTTTGTAGCCTAACATGGAACACTATGTTAAACCTGATACAAAGTTTGCTTTAGATTGTATGTCTTAAATGGGGGACTGCAAATTTTGGATAAAATAGAAATAATAATACTTAAACATTTAAAAAGTTTTGTTAATTTATGAATCCCAAGAACTTGGTAGAACAATTAAGTAGGAAAACTAATTCCCCAAATAGCTGGTCCTTAGACAAGAGAAAGGAGGCTAAAGAGGAAGAGAATAGTGATTTTTCATACAGGAAACAAGGTGTCAACTAGTAAAGAGTTCTGTTTCTGTTCCCATCAACTTGAATTGTTAGAATGGGACACACTTTTCGAAATTATGTTATACTAGAGAGTTTGACCCTCCCATCAGATTTTCAGGGGAGAAAATTGCCCTTTCTCCTGCCAAACAGCTAGTGGTGGATTTGAACTACATGCCCTTGGGGTGGCAGTACAACTCCTTACCGTTAGGCCATTTGAAATAATTGACCCCAAAATTATTTCCTAACCCAGCAGCCAGGAAATTAAAAGATGGGAAAGTCTGCTGTTAGGGACCTCTCTAAAGTACTGACTGAAGAGCAGTGGTGTCACTCTGGAGACAAAGGTGCGTCTGATACAGGCCATGGTCTTTGCAATCACTTGTTATGCATCAGAGAGTTGGGCAGTGATTAGGGAGGATAGAAGGAGAATTGATACCTTTGAACTGTGGTGCTGTAGGAGAGTATTGAATGTACCACGGACTGCCAAGAAAACTAACAGATTCATCCTGGAGAGGGTTAAACCAGGCTTTTCCTTGGAGGCAAGGATTCCGGGGCTTCGTCTGACATACTTTGGACATGTTGCAAGGAGGGACCGGTCCTTGGAGAGGGATATCATGCTTGGGAGGGTGGAGGGACAGTGCAGGAGGGGAAGACCCTCTATGAGGTGGATTAATTGAATGACTGGGGTAATCTGGATGGGTGTGTCAGAGGTAGTGCGATTGGCACAGGATAGAGCATGGTTTAGGGCTGTTGTACCATAGGGTCACTATGAGTCGCAAGCCACTCGACGACACATAACATGGCCAATTGGCAGCATCATAATAGACGGTGAAGACATTGAGATTGTTAACAACTTTAGTTTGCTTGGCTCTACAATCAACACTCTTGGTACCAGCAGCCAGGAAAATAAAAGACGAATTGCATTTGGCAGTCTGCTGTCACAGACCTCTCCAGATTACTGAAGAACAACAATGTCTATCTGGAGACTTACGCATGTTGGATACAGGCCATGGTCCTAGCAATTACTTGCTATGCATTAGAAAGCTGGACAATGCCTAGAGATGGTAAATGGAGAATTAATGCCTCTTAGCTATTATGTTGAAGAAGAGTATTGAATACACCATGGACTGTTAGGAGGACAAACAAGTGTGTCCTGGAGAAGATGAAGCCTGGCTTCTCTTTAGAGGAGGCAAGGATTCTGAAGGATTCTGACATACTTTCGACATGTTGCAAGGCGGGATCAGTCCTTGGAGAGGAACGTCATGCTTGGGAGGGTGGAGGGACTGCGCAGGAGAAGACGACCCTGGATGAGATGGATTGATTCAGTGACTGAGGTAATGGGGGTAGGTGTATCAGAGACAATAAAGTTGACACAGAATAGTTGTTATGAGTTGCAGGCGACTTGACGGCACATGACAATGTCAACCATGAGTAATAGTCAACATCACAGCATCTCCCAATAACAGCAACATAATAAAAGGGTGAAATTTTTTGGCATCATTCATCTGTTTAAAGAACTCTGCTTTATGTGGTATCCTTCCCCCTCATTAGTAATAGACTCTTCTGAGCCATTTTCCATCATTGCCTAGTTTCTGGTTGTGACTAAGGAACATGAGTTTGTGACACTGAACGATAACCATCTGTACTTATTTATAGATTGTATTTACTGTTTATGACTTACTACCTTTTGGGTTAATTAAAACCTGTTAAATGCCTGCTAATTAGAGCTTAAATTACTGAATTCTAGACTAGGATGAAACAACTAAGACATGGGAAATTATGACTTGACCAAGACCATGTAGATAATGGTAGAGCCTTTCTTAATTACAAAATGCTTGCAGACTGTGGCACTTCTCTATTCGTTATGATTAAAAGCTAATATTTGTTGGTATTTATATCTCATGTTTTATGAAAATTTGAAGCCTACATTTTTTAAGGGTAATTTTAAACTTATATAACAGAATACTGGGAGCTCTGGTGGCTTAATGGCAAGAAGCTGCACTGCAAACCTGAAGGCTCATCTTTCCAGGCCACCACCTGCTCCTACAGAGAAGAATGGGCAATCTCCTTCAGCGAAAACCCTCTCCTCTGAAAACCTTCAGGAGGGTCAGTTCTGACGCCATGTACACAACTGGAAACATTTGAGTAGGATGACTGTGAAGGCAGTAGGACCATTAGTTACATCTATCCTTTTGGAACTCATTCTGAAGAATACGGAGATTTACCTGCTAAATAAAGAACATTTGATCTCCTTTACTTTTACAGGCATTTTTTATTTGGTCAATCTATCCAAAGCTGGAAGTTTTGTAGTAGTTTTCCTTTCTGTAGAGTATGAGTTATAACTAAATTTTTCCTGTTTTGTGTATTTTGAGTAAAGAGAAGAAAACTTTTATTAAACAGCTGTTAACAATGGGAGAAATACATGTCTTTATATTTGATATGACTGTTAAAGCCGGATCTTTTTCTTTGAGTTAATGTTTAAAAAGATGACATTTTATTATATGGAAGAAAATTATAACTTTTTTGAATTAATGACTAACTAGAAAAGTGAAATTGTAATTCAACCAAGATATTACCATATCTTGTATTTTTACTTATTTTCATTTTTCCCTATTTTAAGTTAGTTGAATATTGTATTTAGTGACCCTATAAACAGCAAATGGAAGGAAACCTATCCTCCTCCTTCCTCACAATTTCCACTATGCATAAGCCCATTATTGCAGTTGTTGTGTCAGTCCATCTTGTTAAGTGCCTTTATGTTTTAGATGTCCCTTTACTTTCCCATGCATGATTTAAATTGACTGGTAATCTTCAAATCCTGTTATGTATGTTTTATTTAGTCTGTCACTTCTCCCCCTCCACAAGAATGTTAAGGGCAGAACTATCTAGTATAGTTTTAAATGCCTTATTTGTATTACCTTTTTTTAAAAAAAAAATTACTATTTTTTTGTGTGTATTGTCAATTTAGATCTGACTGGTATAGGAGGAGATGGTCCCTCCTCCAGCAGAGCATCTGGTGGATTCGAACTGTGCACCTTTGGGATTACGGTGCAGCTTCTTGTCACTAGGCCACCAGAGCTCACTGATTTGTATTAACTTTTAAAATATTTTCATAAAAATCACCCAACAAAAGTATTAGGCTAATTGATAATTGTCTATCAAAATTTTGTGATAAAATCATAATGTGTACGTTCTAGTGAGTTGAGTGTCTAGAACCTATAAATCATCCTTTGTAGTAGGAAATATGTATATTTGTATGCTTTGTTTATGTCTGCCAAATCTCCCTTTAGTTAGAATGTGTCTTTTTTGTATTTTTGTGGTTTAAAAAAATGTCACTACCCTCCCTTCCCTCAAAAACTCTGTTCTTATTTTACCTTGTTACTGTTTTTTAATATGACTTCTTGTTGTATATTCTCTAGTCAGAACTAACTCATAGCTGAATTTCCAATGGCTTTTCAAAGGTGGTTAAGTGCACGGGAGTAGATTGTCCTATCTTAACTCCTGCAGTGCAGCTGGTGGATTTGAACTGTTGCAGCACAATTTCTTACCACCAGAGCTCCCTAGAACATTTAAAATTACATATATGGCTTTTCTCTGTTTCTAGATAACACTATTCTAGACCTTTACCCTGAGAGATGGTGTGCTTTAGAAAGGCTTTTTAGACATAATTCAGTTTGAATCTCATCTCCCAGTAACTTTGTGATTTTGAGTAAACTAGTTTCCTCATTTGTAAATGGGTATACTCATCATATTTCACAGGATGGCTTTTGAGCATTCAGTGATCTAATGGCCCTAATGTTTCACTGACCTTAAGAACATGTGAATCACTTGGAGATCCCATTCTGTGGGTCTTGAGTAGAGCTGGAGTTTTCATATCTAGGTAGTATAGTGTTTTTGGCTGGGGACCACTGTTTGCTTTGCTAGAATAGATTACTATCCAAGTTTTAATGCATTTTTTACCCTTTAATCTTTGTTACCCCTTAGTCTTGACTTTGAAAATGCTTTTTGAAATAGAAGAATTGGAACTATTACCATAGCTTCCAAGATATACTAAAATTGTGTAGTTGTGCAGTATCCTGGGGTACTGCAAGATTCTAGTATATACCGTTAAAACTTTTTGTCTGCTTTTAGCCCAAGCCATGTTTGTTGTTACAGTGGCTGTTGTTCATTGCTCTTGATTCAGCTTGGACACATAACCTTCTCACAGCAGAATGAAAAACTGCCTAATCTTTTGCCATTCTCATGTCTATTCTGCTTAAGGCTACTGTTTTAGCCACTGTTTCAATCTCATTGAAAGGTTCCTAGAATATATGAGTTTAAGTCTCACCATTCTTTCTTATTTGGGACACTCTGCCTGCACTAAGATAGACTTGTTTGGGTTTTTGGCAGTCCATGACATATTCCATGTTAATCTCACTGCTGAGGGTCAGGGACGGCAGCCTTCAATATGGATTGAGGCTCAATGTCAAGAAGACAAAGATTCTCACCATTGAACCAATTGGCAGCATCAGGATGGATGGTGAAGAGATTGACATTGTTCACAGCTTTAGTCTGCTTGGCTCCACAATCAATGCTCTTGGCACCAGCAACCAGGAAATTAAAAGACATATTGTGATGGGAAAGTCTGCTGTTAGGGACCTCTCTAAAGTACTCAAGAGCAACGTTGTGTCTCTGGAGACTAAGGTGCATCTGGTACAGGCCATGGTCTTTGCAATCACTTGTTAGGCATCAGAGAGCTGGACAAGGACCAGGAGGACAGAAGGAGAATTGATGCTTTTGAGCTTTGGTTTTGGAGAAGAGTGCTGAGGGTGCCATGGACGGCTAAGAAAACAAACAGATTCATTCTGGAAAGGGTTAAACCGGGCTGCTCTTTGGAGGCAAGGATTCTGAGGCTTCATCTGACATACTTTGGTCATGTTATAAGGAGGGATCGGTCCTTGGAGAGGGACATCATGCTTGGGACGGTGGAGGGCAGGCACAGGAGGGGAAGGCCTTCTGGGAGATGGATTGATTTGGTGACTGGGGGGGTCGGGATGAGTGTGTCAGAGACAGTGAGATTGGCACAGGACAGAGCAGAGTTTAGAGCTGTTGTACATAGGATCGCTATGAGTTGCAAGTGACTCGATGGCACATAACAACAACTAGAATTTAAAGACATCAATTCTTAATAATTTTCCAATTTTTTAAAAACTATTTTGAAGGCTTACAGAACAGTTGCTTTTCCTTTCATTCAGACCCTCATTGAGATAGATTGGCACAGTGACTGCAACATTAGACTTGAGCATGTTAGAGATTGTGAGGACAATTTCTGATCTTTGTTCATAGGTTGCTAACAACAGCATTGTAACTACTCTTCTGTCAATTCCTCCCCCTGATTACTGCTTCCCTTTAAAGTCCTCCTTTCTTGTCTTCTGAGCTTTATCCTTAGACAAATATTGTCCTTAGCATCCTGTATAATTGTTTATTCCAAGTGCTTAATACCCCATAAAAATACACAATACCATAATACTATTCTTTCCTGATATTGTTACCTTGAAAACTTATCTATTTCTTGGCTGAAAATTGAGAGGTAAGTTTAGTTTCAGACTCAAAGGATTACTAATAATCATGGGCTTGGGGGGTCCATCCTTCTCTTATTAGGCCAGCAAGTCTTGGTCCTTTTTGTAATTTTGAGTTTTTGTTTCCCATTTTCTCCTTATATGCTCAAGATTCTCTCTGTGATCCAGTTCTTCTGATATCAGGGTAGTGGAGGTTGAAGTTTGTGTGATTCTTAACGACTTTTAACTAATTGTTTCTATGGGGTTTTTTTTTATTTTGTTTTTAATCATCTTTAGTCAGGACCAGTAGTTGCACGATAGATGACCATTGTTCAGTTTTCTCGTGTGGCACGTAACCCACAAAGGTGTGACTGACTTACAGATGGACAAGTGGTGATGGTAAGGGTTGTTGTTGTTTGTTGTGTACTAACAAGTTGGAACTGACACATACCTGACCTTGTAGGATCAGAGGCAGTAGATCACACAAGAGAAGACTGTCCATCCTCCTTCCACAGAGCAGTGTGGAACCACATGCCTTTGGGATTGCAGTATACCTTACCACTAGGCCACCAAAGCTCCCTTGATGGTAAAGGCTGTTGTTGCAGCAGCTCTCTTAATGCTGTGGTAAGAAGCAAGCAGGTTAAACAGTGTTTGTAATACCAACGCAAAGGCACTACCAACGCAAAGGCACATGGCTCGAATCTGCCAGCTGCACTACGGGAGAACGATGGGTAGTCTTCCCCTATGCCATTAACTGCCTCTGAAAACTCTGGAGGGTCAGCTGTTCCAACTTAACAGTACCTAACAACACAACAATTTATTTATTCTATAGTGCTTGTGTAGTAGATCTTTTACTTGGAGCTTTATTTCAACTATGTGAAATAGTGCTTTAAAAAAACCCACCAAGTTTTTGCTGAAATTTCTCTGCATTATTTTGAAGTTACTTTATTTGCATTAAGAAGATTCTTTTAAGCATCGATACAGTACTTTGCTTCAGAGCTAAAATGCTTAATAATTGGCTGATAAAGAGGGCAAGAAGAAGTGAATACAAGGAAAGGTATGAGATTTTACAGAGGAGTGGATGAGATACTAAAATCCAATGGATCCAAATCAAATGCAATACTTATTTTTTTAAAATACACGCATTAGATCATATGACAATTCTGCATGTTCAGTTAATTGACAGTGGTTACATTCCTCAAGTTGTACAAACATTCTTACCTGCCTTTACTGTGTTGTTCCTTCCCCAATTAGCATAAACTCACTGCCCCTCCTAGCCTTCCTAACTTTTAAAGGTACAAGTGTCATTTTTAGAGCTCAGATGGTGTAATCTGAATGGAGTTCACTGCTAACCCAAAGCCAGTGACTCTCTGGGATTTGAATTTACCAGCGACTCGGAAGGAGAAAGATGGGCATTCTCTGCCCATATGATGGACAGCCTCGGTAAACCCATTGGAGGGTCATCTGTGAGTCGATTCCAACTCAACAACAATGAATTTGAGATGAGTTGCCGTTTTAGTCACATATAGATAATACTTTAGAAGCACACAACGCTGAAGGCAGAAACCATAAAGAAATTTTAGTTTAGGACTCTTTGGTTTAAGGTTTCAAGATTATCTCATGGCAGTATATGTGAGTGTTCAGCCTCCATCACTTCGAGAAAAGCCTGGATTCCATGAGAATTTAAGGGGTTTTTTTTTCCCTTCCTTTTCCCTCTTTTGATCAGGATTCTTCTAGAGACACTCTGATCAAAACACTTGGTAATGGTGGCAGTTTGTTCCATAGTGTAAACAGTGTGACAAAATATAAACAGTAAACTCCACATGATCCAGTTCTTTTTCTCTTGAGAATTAAAAGTAGAGACTCAAAAATCATTGTTCACCAATATTCACTTTTGACAATAGCCAAAATATGGAAACAATCTAAATAAGGAACATACAATGGAATGCTAACCAACCACTAAGAGAAATTAAATCTTGACATAATATGGATGGGACTGAAGATATTATGCAGTGTAAGAAGAAATAAATTTTAAAAATATTCAAATATTTTACAACCTCAATTATATAAAGAGACAAAAGCAGCCAACTGAATAAAGATCAAAGTTTATTATATGTTACAAGGTAGAAGGGGGATGGAGGAAAGGGAGATTACCATTTATGGATTAAAGGAAAGAGATAATTGCTTATGGATTACTAAATTTCCATTTATAATGATAGAAAATTGCATTATTAAAGATAGAGCAGCATGTCTGGTTAAATGTAATTGCTGTAAGAGGCACACTTATAAAAAGGTGGATTAGCAAAATTTGTATGACAGATATTTATAACTATAACAAAAGATTGCCAGCTAATGTACAACCAAACACTTTGAGATTTGATTTCTTGGTTTGGACAATTAGGGTCATAGAGGGTGCATCCCAGTTAACTGGTCTAATAACATGCTTAGTGCTCCCTTTCTACCTCCTAGTTCATTTTGTAGAGTCTAGGGTCTTACAAGCTTGTAGGTGTCTGTCTAAGTTACAATAACTGGTGACTACTAAGAGCAACAGAGAAAAAATACAGAGGGAAAAAGAGGGAAACAGAATTATGTGGTTGGAGGCAAGGATTCTGGGGCTTCGTCTGACGTACTTTGGACATGTTGTAAGGAGAGACAGGTCTTTAGAGAGGGACATCATGCTGGGTAGAGTGGAGGGATGGCGCAGGAGGGAAAGACCCTCTGTGAGGTGGACTGATTCAGTGACTGGGGTAATCGGGATGGGTGTGTCAGGGGCAGTGCGATTGGCACAGGATAGAGCAGGGTTTAGGGCTGTTGTACATGGGGTCGCTATGAGTCGCAAATGACTCGACAGCACATAACAACAACAACAATAGCCTCTAGGAATTGCTATCTTCTTTAAGTCCAGAAGAACTGGATGTTTGGCTACCATTATTTAAAACTTGGCCAAAAAAATCATCAAAATGGGGAAAATTAATAAAAAAAGTTTACATTATAATGTATTTCAGGCTTTCTGGAGCTACAGAGACTAGGCTAATCTCCGAAACTACCATATATATTTTAAACCAAAAATACAACCTGCACTCTTAAAATTTAACAAATATGTGAATATAAGTGGTACAGGATATTTGCCTTGAGCATTACATTCCTCGAGATCTATATGGGATGAAAACATGACAGCAACTAAAAAAATTAGATAGGAACCTTACGGGTCCCTGAGTTTATAATGAGGGAGGAGCTGGAAAAATACAATCAATATACTGTGAAAATATGTGTGTGGAAGTGCAAATTCATTTGGATTTTTTTCTGTGTATTTCTCAACAATAACAAAATTAATTACTTTAAAATAAAACCCTATTGAATGCAGTTCTACTCTAAAGCACTTGAGGTTTTCAGAGTCAGAATCACTCACTGGTAACCAGTATGATTTTTTTTTATAGGTTTCTGAAAAGAATGTCATAAAGTGGACTTTTTAACACATCTGATCAGATGTACAAATACCATCATTCGTAATTACTCTTCACCACATAGCTATGGTAGTGTTTGTTAGGTTTCTCCACTGTATACTATTTCCCCTTTCTGCCCTCTGCTGGCTGGAAATCAAGCATCAAGTCTAACACCTACATGATGGGAGTTGTTGTTGTTGTTATGTGCCATCGAGTCGTTTGCAACTCATAGTGACCCCATGTACAACAACCCTAAACCCTGCTCTATCGTGTGCCAATCCCACTGCCTCCGACACACCCATCCCGATTACCCCAGTCACGGAATCAGTCCACCTCATAGAGGGTCTTCCCCTCCTGCGCCGTCCCTCCACCCTACCAAGCATGATGTCCCTCTCCAAGGACCTGTCTCTCCTTACAA
>NW_006399752.1:357356-406829 GCF_000299155.1 Elephantulus edwardii | reverse complement strand
AGATCATGGCCTGTATCAGGCGCACCTTAGTCTCCAGAGAGACACTGTTGCTCTTGAGTACTTTAGAGAGGTCCCTAACAGCAGACTTTCCCATTGTGATACGTTTTTTGATTTCCTGGCTGCTGGTGCCAAGAGTGTTGACCATGGAACCGAGCAAACTGAAGCTGTGAACAATCTCTGTCTCTTCACCATCCATCCTGATGCTGCCAATTGGTCCAATGATGAGAATCTTTGTCTTCTTGACATTGAGCCTCAATCCATACTGAAGGTTGCAGTCCTTGACCCTCTGCAGCAAGTGCATGAGGTCCTCCTCCGTTTCAGCATGATGGGAGTACATATGTTATTTGAAAATCTTCTATAAGGAAGAGTTAGGTCTTTCTCCCTTCTTACTGAACAGTAAATTTTTAAGGTCCAAACTGGAGTGCTTTTGCTTTAAGGCAATGAAAATATTTAGTACATCTGTTATACTTCTTAGTTAACTTTGTAGTATCTTGTAAGTAGTCATCCAAGGTGTAGCTGGTCTCTATTCATCTGAAGCAACACAGGAATGAGGAGTCAGCAATAGAAAAATGCAGAGTGTGGTAGGTTGCCTCCTTAAACAACCTACCTTCTTTACCATGAGGTAAGAACTGGATAGTTAGTGTTTGGCCACCATTACCAAGTGTTTTGATCAGAGTATTTCTAGAAGAATCCTGATCAAAAGAGGGAAAAGGAAGGGAAAAAAAACCCCTTAAATTCTCATGGAATCCAGGCTTTTCTCGAAGTGATGGAGGCTGAACACTCACATATACTGCCATGAGATAATCTTGAAACCTTAAACCAAAGAGTCCTAAACTAAAATTTCTTTATGGTTTCTGCCTTCAGCATTGTGTGCTTCTAAAGTATTATCTATATGTGACTAAAACGGCAACTCATCTCAAATTCATTGTTGTTGAGTTGGAATCGACTCACAGATGACCCTCCAATGGGTTTACCGAGGCTGTCCATCATATGGGCAGAGAATGCCCATCTTTCTCCTTCCGAGTCGCTGGTAAATTCAAATCCCAGAGAGTCACTGGCTTTGGGTTAGCAGTGAACTCCATTCAGATTACACCATCTGAGCTCTAAAAATGACACTTGTACCTTTAAAAGTTAGGAAGGCTAGGAGGGGCAGTGAGTTTATGCTAATTGGGGAAGGAACAACACAGTAAAGGCAGGTAAGAATGTTTGTACAACTTGAGGAATGTAACCACTGTCAATTAACTGAACATGCAGAATTGTCATATGATCTAATGCATGTATTTTTAAAAAATATGTATTGCATTTGATTTGGATCCACTGGATTTTAGTATCTCATCTATTCCTCTTTAAAAACTCATCCATCCATCCCAAATTAACAGTATTTAGTCATCCTAAAAAAGGATCTAATTTGATTGGAAAAAGAGCTTTGAGATGCTCACTGCTGCCATGGAACCTGTGTTGGTTTATTCTTTAATATTTTTATCATGAAAGATTCTTTATTCAAGTAACAATAATGGTAAATTATGTGTGCTTTATATAAGGAGCTAACTATTAAGAAAAAAAGAAAATGCCTTGGATCTTATTTTAATAAAGTAACCACCTCCTCTCAGATTTTAAGTTCCTTAAAGGAAAGTATTAAAACTCAGACTTGTCACCGAGTTGGAATTGACTCATAACTGATCCTTCAGCAGGCTTTTGAGTTGCATGCTGTTCGTGGGTCCACACTGCTTGAGAAGCTCTACTTTTGGACTGTAAGTGCAACTAGAAGAGCCCTTTGAAAGAATTAAGAGTTTAGATAATTTTTATATCTCCTGTAAGGAGCCCTGCTGGTATGGGTCATAACTGTGACTGTCAACAGTTCACACCTACCAGTAGCTCTGTGGGAGGAAAATGAGGAGTCTTCTCTTATAAATACTTAGAGTGTCAGAATCCTGCTGGAAGATTGCTGAGTTGACACTCAACATTGGGTTTATATATCTATCCTGTAGTTCCCTGCTAGGTGATTTATTCACATTTAGAATTCAGATGTGTTAAGAGTAAAGAAATCCAGTTTTTCAATATCTGGACACCCCCCCCCCCCCAGTTACACTTCAATAGTTCTTCATTCTCTAAGGAAGAAGAAAAAAAAGTGTATGTTCAAGCCAACCAAAATTGATGGGACAGTTTGTTAGCCATTTTTCACTGCTATAGACTTGATTTCAATTCCTAGTCACCCTGTACTACAGGTGGAATTACCCTATATAGTGTTTCCAAGGCTATACATCTTTACAGAAGCAGAATTCTATGTAAAGTGACTGCTGGTGTGTTCAAATCAGATGACTTTTGATTAGGAAAGGAGTGTTTTATTCCTGTAGAAGGCTTGGTGCCTTAATTTGAAGGATGATACTTGAACAATTGGGCTGAACAGTAGTCTGAATAAGAAAATATTTAGAACATAACTAGCAATGATAGTACAAGATAAATTATAAACAGGTTTAGAAATAAAAGTTCACAGAATTTTATTTGTGGAGACAGGAAAGGATTTTATCAGTCCCCGCCCCGCCCCCCATGTTTATTGACTAGGACATGTTAGCTGAGAAGTCATGGTAAAATTCATGCAGAGTTGGTTTTCCATTATATGCATAAATAAGAGAGATACTAGGGTCTGGCTAGAAACAGTTGAAATGAGTAGGTTCAAGTTTAGATGGGGAAGAAAAATCATACTAAGAAAGAAGGTGTGAAGAAACTGGAAGTTTCAGTGAAATTAAAGAGGAGATTAGAAAATGAATGCCAGAATTGGAAGCATCAGAGTTTATGATTTTAAAATGGGATTAAGGTTTCAGAAAGATAGCAATTTTAGGTAATAACTAGATCAGATGACAGTATCATGGGGCCTACTGGTTAAGCATTGAACTGCTAATCAGTAGTTCAGCCTACCAGCTCCTCTGCAAGGTAAAAGACCTAGCACTCTGCCCTGTAAAGATTGAAATTTAGGAACAAAACTGTATTACTAGACTTGATGGTTTAATAGAGAATGGTGGAATCTCTGAGACTATGGTTCAACTTTCAGACAAGTGGTTAGATATGCTTTTAATTTGAACAGTGACACTAAGAAGATACTCACTTAGAACAGTCCATCATACAAGATCATAAGGGGAATAATTGCCTGGTGAGAAAATTCAGAAGGCCAGAAGCAGTAGTATAGGATGAAGAAAAATGAGAATCAGGAAGGAAGTCGTGTTGCAATGTGAAACTGTAATACCATAAAACAAAACCTGTATGGGTGACTCAATGGAAAAGCAGTTACTCTTTACACACAGTACACCAAAATAATTATAAAGATTACAGTCATGGAAATCCTGTGGAGCAGTGGGTTGCTGTGAAGCAGGATTAACTTGGCACAGTGGGATCACATCTGCCTATCATTTTGATATCAGAGTTGAGGTGAACTTCACTCAAGTTGTAATTTTAGAAATGAAAAGCAATTCCATTGGATAAACTACCTGTATCAGATTACCTTGGATGAAATCCCTTGCCTTCAACTCATGTCTACTTGCCTAGACTCTCTGTAGGGAGAGGATCTGAGAGTATCAGTTTTTATTGGCAGTAGCAGTGATTCTGATAAGTTTGGGCAGGCTTAAGAATCCAAATTGTTGGGAGCCCTGGTAGTTCAGTGATTAAGTTCATGGATGTTAACAGAAAGGTTATTGGTTCAAGCTCAGTCAGTTGCCCCACCGATGAAAGACTTGGCAATATGCTCCTGTAAAGATTACAGCATGAAAAATCCTGTAGAGCTCTAGTGGCCTCTAGGGATAAGGAGCTGCACTGCCATCTTAAATTTGAATCCACTACCTGCTCCATAGGAGAAAGATGGACAATTTCCTGTGTGATTTAGTACCTTTGAAAAACCTCTGGAGGGTCTTTTATGGGTTGATTTCAACTCAGGTTCATTCTCATGGATATTTAAATTGATCCATATTCATGTCAGGAGCTAGAGTGAAGAAGATGACTAATAGAAGAAGAAATCATTGCCTTAAAGGTTGAAAGAGAAAAACTTTGCAGGGTTGTGGACTGTTTTGTAGCCACTGGTAGACACATATAAATAAAAATTATTTTAAATTAAGAGTAATATGGAAGAGTTCCTTGGTGATACAGCTAGGGTTATTCCTGGGACAGGAACATAAAGCTTGGGAAATTGGAGAGATGGTAAAAGAGCGGAAGCCCCACCACCACCACCAGGTGGATTGACACGGTGACTGTGGCAGTGGGCTTGAATGTGTCAGAAATTGTGAGGATGGCACAGAATAGGACATTGTTCAGATCAGTTGTTCATAGGGTTGTTATGAGTTGTACTCAATGGTGCCTAACAGCCATAACTGTTAACAGATGCTCTAGAGGATCAGATTGAGTCAAAGATAGCTTAGAAGAAAGACCTGACGGTCTACTTTCTAAAAATCAGCCTTTGGAAACCCTATAGAACCAGTTATGCCCTTGACATAAAAGGACTTCCTAAATTGGATTAGATTGTTGAAAATTGGCTTGATGCCATTGGAATTGTAGAATCCTCTTCCTTTAGAACGTGTGTGTGTATCTGAGAGGGAGAAGATGAGTAGTTTCTGTTTTGAGTAGACCAGAAGAAGGGAGTGAGTGGAGTCTTCTGTGATATTGTTGGAGTTGTAAACATCTAAAGATTAATATGGTAGGATGGGGGAAGATAAGTCAAGGCCATTGAGTCCAGATGGTATACTTTGGGAAAAATCTGTGGTTTTGAAACAGCTTATTACAGGCCACATGAGTTTTTAAATATATATATCTTTAAACAGTAGAATCATAAATACGTCAAATAACTACCCACAGAAGGTACATGGAAGAAAGAAGACAAAAGTATCTCTGATCTTATTTTACTGTGATTGACTGAGGTCTGTCATTTCTTTAAACATCATATGTACTTTATTTGAAGAGAAGAAACACTGAATGGGAGGAAATTAATGGCTGACATGGTCTTTTGGTTGGTGCTTCTCAGTTTTTTTGTTTGTGGGGTTTTTTTTTGTTGTTGGGGTTTTGTTGTTTGGGGGGTTTTTTGTGTTTTTTAATAAGAGGCAGCTTGAGAGAAGATTGGTATGATTGTAAACCAACTTTGGCATACAATTGTTTGATACCATTCAGCAGAAGTTTAATGGTAATGATATCAATATAATGAATATATAGTCAGTATCAAATTTACTTTCTCTTTTTTGCTACTTGCTAGAGAGATATATAGACTTATTTTGACATTAAATTTGCCATTGAATTTTATTAGGTGAATGATTATATATATAGTTGACTAATTTTGTTGGTTTAATCTATAAAGGAGATAATTTAAGATATACCCCCCCCTTTTTTTGCATCACAGATAAACAATGAACCCGTAGAAGAAAACATCCTAGAAGCTGGCTAACTGCTGGTGAAGATGACTTACTTTTACATCAGGCATCAGTGGGATCTATGATAGAAATGTAAGTACAGCATCATTATCTTTCCAGAACTGTAGTTTATTTGGTCTATTGGTATAAAATGATGTAAATCAAGTGTTTCTCCTATTTATTTCTAATTAATACAAAAGAGTATTTTATATTTACTTGCAGACACTCTATTGAGTTAACACTGTTCCTTGTATAAACATGGGAGCAGCAGAATCTGACTTCTACTGATTTCACAGGGGGAAGAATCCTCATCAGCAACATCAGCAGCACAAAGTAAATTCCTACTAGGTAACACATATTTCCACAATCCCTGAACCACATTCTGCCAGCTTTTAACACCAGTCATCCTTCCAGAGAGCTCTTTCTTAACAATACTAGGTCCACTCTTTTCTTGTAGGGGCCACACAGAAACCACAAGCCCTACTCACAATTATGGAATTTATTAGGGAAGTTAATTGGTTATAGTTCAGGTAGAACATAAGGTAAAATTCTTCAGTTAGGACAGCTTCTTCAGTCTTCTGACCTTCATTCACTTGGCCTTGCCTTTCTAGGTCAATGTTAAAGGTTTTGTGTTTTGCTAGGTATGGCACTTCCCCAAAATCTGCTAGTGACCTGAGAAGAGGCCCCTGGTTTTTGCTCTTTGGGATAGCATTTCTAGTTGAGCTCTGTCTCAGCCAGTCCCAGGTTCTCTACTATTTCTGCAGCTGCTGTTGCTGCTGCTCTGATACACATCTCTGTCTGATGCAAGAATCTGACTTGAAAGGATAGTCTTAACTCTCTGTGCGTCTTTCTTGACGTAGCAAGATTCTTATTCGCTACCTCTGAAACTGCTCATTGTAAGCCTTGTTGGCTGATAAAATGGCCAATTGCCCCTTTAGTCAACACACTTTTATACTTCCATATTGTGGAAATTATCAGTCAGTATAATTAGTATCACATACAATTAAAATCTTATTGAAGATTATTTAGAAATAACTGGAACAGTACATCAACAGAACTGACCATAAGTCAAGGTAGATTCCCAATACGTTGTAGAAGGAGGAATAGTATTAACTATTGTCAAGTGACTCTTAGCTGAAAGCACAGAACTCCAGTAAGGTGTGTTTGTGTTTTCTTGATTATGCAAAGAGATTTTTGATTGCTTGGATCATAATAAACTATGGCTAACATTAAGAAGAATTACAATCCAGAACAGTTAATTGTGTTCATGTGATACCTGTATATAGACTAAGAAGCAGTTGCTTGACTAGAACAAGAAAACAGTGCATTGTTTCAAATCAGAAAAGGTGTGCCTTAGTATTGTATTCTTTCACTGTACTGATTCCATCTGTATACTAAGCAAATAGTTTGAGAACTTCATATTTTATGAAAAAGACTGTGGCATCAGGATTGGAGGAAGACTCAGCAGTCACCTGCTCTATGCAGATGGCACAGTGTTGCTTACAAAAAGTGAAGACAACTTGAAGCACTTAGTCAAGAAGAGCAAACACTACAGCCTTTGATGTGAATGACACCTGAAGATCAGGAAAACAAAAATTCTCACCACTAGATCCATAGATGGGAGCTGTCAGAGATTTCCTTTTATTTGTCTCTTCTATCAATACCCTGCAAGCAGCAGTCAAGAAATGCAAAGACATGTAGCATTGGGAATGATCTGTTGCTCAGGATCTCTCCAGAGTGCTAAAGATCAGTGGTGTCAGTTTAAAGACTTAAGATGATGTCCCTGATCCAAGCAGTTGTCTTTTTCAGTTGTTTCCTAGACATCTAAAATGACATTGGACAATGAATAAGGAAGATTTAAAAAAAAAAAACAAAAAAAACCACACAACAAAACCAAAAAAATCAGTGCTCTGAACTGATGTTGGCAAAGAGTATTGAATATTCCATAGATTGCCAAAAGAACAGAACACATTTGCCTTGGCAGAAGTGTAACCAGAGTGCTTTTTAGTGGCAAGGATGATGAAACTTGTCTCACTTATTTGAGCCTGTGGTCAGTCCTTGGAATATGGCATCATGCTAAGACAGTTAGGAGATCAGCTAAAGAGTGGACACCCTTCAAGGAGATAAATTGACACAGTGACTGAACTAGTGGGATAAAACATAGCAGGCATCTTGAAAATGGCACAGGACAAGGGAAGGTTTAAATCTATTGTTCATAGAGTTGCTGTGAGTCAACTGTATGGCATCTCAACAGCACTAACACCTAAGTAAAACTGTTTTATCTCATTCCTCTTATTAGCCTAATCCTACCCAGTTATGTGATAAAAGTCAAGGTTAATGGCTAGGCAAACCATCTTGAACACTCAATCTATTGTACCATATTCTCATCAGATTATTATTAGTGGAGATTTTGAAATATTTCCTCATTGGGGAAAATGTTTAGAATAAAAATAAAATTGAGAACAGGATTTTACTCACTATAAGGCAGCTAAAAATTTTTAATAATCTTCAGGTCCTCTAGGTTCTACCTTCTGTCTGCATGTTGTTGTTGTTATGTGCTGTTGAGTTGCTCATAGTGACCCTATGTACAACATCCCTAAACCCTGCTCTGTCCTGTATCAGTTGTACTGTCTCCGATACACTCATCCCGATCACCCCAGTCACTGAATCAGTCCACCTCATAGAGGGCCTTTCGCTCCTGTGCTGTCCCTCCATCCTCCCAAGCATGATGTCCCTCTCCAAGGACCTGTCCCTCCTTACAGCATGTCCAAAGTATGTCAGGCGAAGCCTCAAAATCCTTGCCTCCAAGAAGTAGCCTGGTTTAACGCTCTCCATGATGAATCTCTTTGTGTTCTTGGCAGTCTGTGGTACATTTCAATACTCTTCTCCAGCACCACAGCTCAAAGACATCAATTCTCCTTCTGTCCTCCCTAGTCATTGTCCAACTATCTGATGCATAACAAGTGATTGCAAAGACCATGGCCTGTATCAGACTCACCTTAGTCTCCAGAGTGACACCATTGCTCTTCAGTACTTGGGAACGGTCCCTAACAGCAAGCAGACTTTCCCATCACAATACGTGTTTTAATTTCCTGGATGCTGTTGCCAAGAGTGTTGACTGTGGAGCCAAGCAGAATAAAATTGTTAACAATATCAATCTCTTCACCATCCATCCTGATGATGCCAGTTTGCCCAGTGGTCATAATCTTTGTCTTCTGGATATTGAGCCTCAATCCATATTGAAGGCTGTAGTCCTTGACCCTCTGCAGCAAGCTCTTCAAGTCCTCCTCAGATTCCCAACCAGGGTTGTGTCATCTGCATAATGCAGATTGTTGATAGATCTTCCACCAATCCTTATGACACACTTCTCATAGAGCCCAGCCTCCTAGATAATCTGTTCTGCATACAGGTTGAAAAGGTATGGAGACAGGACACATCCCTGGCATACGCCCTTCCCAATTTTGAACCATGTAGTGTTTCCTTGCTCTGTTGTGACAACTGCCTCTTGGTCCAAGTATAGGTTTCACATTAGCAGGATCAAGTGCTCTGGGATTCCCATTCTTCTCAAAGTCAGCCACACACAGTTTGTTATGATCCACACAGTCAAATGCCTTTGCATAATCAGTGAAACACAGATAGACATTCCTCTGGTATTCCCAGCTTTCAGTTAAGATCCATCTAACATCAGCTACAATATCCCTAGTACCACAACCCCTTCTAAACCCAGCCTAGACTTCTGGCAGTTCTCTGCTGATGTGCTGTTCCAGTCGTTTTTGGATAATCTTCAGTAGAATCTTGCTTGCATGTGAAATCAATGATCTTATTCTGTAGTTTCCACACTCTTTTGAGTCACCCTTCTTTAGAATGGGAACAAATAGAGATCTCTTCCAGTCAGTTGACCAAGTAGTTGTTCTCCAGATTTCTTGGCACAAACTGGTGAGCACATCTAGAGCTGCATCCATTAGCTGAAATATGTCAATTGGTATACTGTCTATTCCTGGGGCCTTATTTTTTTGCTGTTTCCTTCAAAGCAGCTTGAACTTCTTCATTCATCACCAGAGGCTCTTGCTCATATGTTATTTCATTAAATTCTTCTGTGTCTGCCAATTCTTTTCGATACAGTAACTCAGTATATTCTTTCCATCTTCTTTTACTACTTCCTGGATCATTTAATATTCTGTCTAAAGCATCCTTGATTATAGCAATTCGAGGTTTGAATTTGTTCTTCAGTTCCTTGAGCTTAAGAAATGCTGAATGAGTTTGGCCCTTTTGATTTTTTTTACTTCAGCTCCTTGCACATTTCATTGCAATATAGGGTAGACAAAAGGTACTACTTTCTACATAATTATTTTAGCTATAATGGAACTTGTACATACGACAAGAAGCAGTCCTTGGAAGGAGATACATTAAATTTCATTTTATTGTTGATGGAATTTTTATACAAATTAATATTCTTGTCTTCCAAAATCATATATATGAACACTGTCCAATTTGATGTCAAAAACTGTAGTAGGCATTTTATGGCTTTTACCAGCCTACTTGGCAACAGAAATATCATTACTAATTTCATTTGTATCTTGGTGGGAAGCAGAGAGTTACCAGAAGGACTTGTGTTCTATTGACTATTAAAAGGTACTTGCCTATGTGGATCATAACAAATTAGGACTAACATTGAGAAGAATGGGACGTCCTGAACACTTGTGTTCATGCAAAACCTGTACATAGACCAAGAAACTATTGTCTGAACACAGCAAGGGAACACTGTATGGTTTAAAATCAAGAGAGATGTGTTAGGGTTATATCCTTTGTCCATACCTATTCAGTCTCTGTGCTGAGCAAATTTGAAAAGCTGGACTTTATGAGGAAGAATCTGGCATCAGGATTAGAGGAAGACTCATCAATTTCCTGCATTATGCAGATGACACAATCTTTTCTTACTGAAAATAGAAGAGGACTTAAATAATTTGCTGCAGAAGGTCAAGTACTACATTCTTCAATATGGACTACATGTCACCATCAACAAAACCAAACTCCTCACTCTTGGGCAAATAGGAGACATCATAATAGATGGAAAAAAGATAGAAATTGTCAGTTATCTCATTTTACATGGATCCACAATCAACAACCTTCGCATTAGAAGTCAGGAAATCAAAAGACATGTTTCACTGGGAAAGTCTCCAAAGTGTTGAAGAGACGTATGTCAGTTTAAAGACAGATGTTTTCCTGATCCAACCCTTGATCTTTTCAGTTAGTTGGTGTCCTTCTGAGAGTAAGGGGCCAGTCCTTGCAAAGGGACATCATGTATATAAAAGTGAAGGGTCAGTGGTGAAGACCCTCAATAAGGTGAATTGTAAGGCAGTTGTAACAGTGGGCTCAAATGTGGCAGAGATGATGAGGATGGCACAGGATAGGACAGAGTTCAGATCTGTCATTCGTAGGGTTACTATGCATTGTATTGGGACCTAACAAGAACAGCAGTAATGTTGGCAAGTACAGTGTTTGAAATACTGAATCAAAGGCTGATATATATGATACGATTTCACATGTCCTCTCAGTTTGACATAAATTTTTGCTACTTGTTTTTCCATTATAATACTATAATTAGTTGTTATAATTAGTTGTGTACCATCGAGTCAAACCTACCCATAGGTGACTTTCTGGTGGGTTTTCGGAGGCAGTTAGTTGCATGGGAAAATGCCCATCCTTCTCTCACAGAGCAGTTGATGGCCTCAAATTGCATACCTTAAGGATTGCAGTGTAACTCGTCAGTGTTGAATATTTGTTTAAATAAAAATGATCTAATAGTAATTTTTCTTTAAAATGGGGGCAAATGCAGATAGTTTATTACACACACACCACTCCTTTTAAAATTTTTTGTATTAGATAGTATCGGTGTTGGAAGATCCCCGTTATCAAGAAACTGATTACACTTGAGTAAGTTAAAAACTGAATATTAAACTATAAGGCAAATACCATCTATAGGAAAGAACATTGCTATTGGAATACAGTTCGTTGTCATTGAGTCAGAAATGGCTCAGCACTCACCTTCTAGTGGATTTTCAGAAGCCATAAATTATACAGGAAAAGATTACCCATCTTTCTCCTGTAGAGCAGCTGGTGAATTCAAATTGCCTGCCCATGGATTGATTGGCAGTGCAAAGCCCTACCCATTATCCAAGTGAAATGAAATTGTTGACAACCACAGTCTTTCTCCATCTGTCATGATGATGATATTGATCTGCTGATGAAGATTTATGTTTTCTTGGTCCTGAAATGCAATCCATGCTGAAACCTGTAGTCTTTGATCTTCTATACTAATTGCTTCAACTTTTGCATTGTACAAGCAAGATTGTGCTGTCTGCATAATGCAAGTTACTGAGTAGGATGAATTTTTCTCCAATCCTGATGTCATGTTCTTCTTCATGAAGTCAAGGTTCTCAAGTGTTAAGGGAATTCTTATTCTTCTCAGTGTTATCCATAGTTTATTATTAGTCACATGGTAGAATGTCTTTACATGGTCAATAAAACAGATAAATATATTTCTGGGTTTTTCTGCTTTTAGCCAAGAACCATCTGACATCAGCAGTGATAACCCTTGTTCCATGACATCTTCTGAATCCAGCTTGAATTTCTGGCAATTCCCTGTTGATAGACTATTACAGTTCATTTTTGAGGAATCAGCAAGATTTTATTTTCATGCGATATTTATCATATCGTTCCATAATTTCCACATTCTTGTGAATTGTTTTATATCCCCAAAATAAATATGTGTCAGAGGCAGTGCGATTGGCACACAGTATAGAGCAGGGTTTAGGGCTGTTGTACATAGGGTCACTATGAGTTGCAAGCGACTTGAGGGCACATAACAACAACAACCAGTTAATTGGCCAGGTAGCTTTCTTTCAAACTTCTTTGCATAATTTAGTGAATGCATCCAGCACTGTTTGCTAAACTACCTCAACTGGTATTTCATGAGTTTTTGAGCCTTCGTGTTTGTGAATGCCTTCAGTGCAGCTTTAGAATTCTTCATTCAGTACCATTGATTCTTGATCAATACTGCTTCCAGAAATGGTTCCATATTGACCAATTCTTTTTGATGCTATGGCTCTGTATTTCACCTGCCTTTTCATAATCCCTGCATTATCTGTTCTTTAGGTTTTCCAGGTTGAAAATTGCCAAGGATGTCTATCATTTTTTATTTTCTAATCCATGTCTTTGCACATTTCATTGTAATACTTTATCTTCTCCAACAGCCCTTAGAAATCTGTTCAGCTTCATCATTTCTTCCTTTTGCTTCATATTCTCTTCTGGCTTCCATTTTGGGTGTGTGTCGTCATACACACCCCCACCCCCATGATTTCAAACTTTCTTTATGTGTAATGTCATTGATCTAATTGCACTAGTCTGCTCTTAGGTTATTATTGTTCACTTTTGGTCATTGTTCACTGTATGAGATCTTGAGGTGGTTTTTAAATTCAGGTGGGGTAAACACAAGTTTGTAATTTGGCCTTTGTGAACTTGGGTTTTTCTTCAGCTTTGATTTGAACTCGGATATGGGTAATTCATGGCTTATTGATAGTCATCGCTGCTGCTCTTGTTTTGACTGCTGATTCTGAGCTTCTCCACTGCATCTTTACATAGATGTAGTTAATTTGATAGAAAATCTGATGAGGACTATGTATATTCAATGTATATACTTAAAGATAATTTTCATTAATTATTGATAGTACAGAATTCTCTCCAGTGTCATTTCTGTCCTAACACGGTATTTTCCAATTACCACTTCTCTTTCCAATTTTTACATTCCAGTTATATGTTGTTATTACTGCATCTTAATTTCATAGCTGCTAGTTTCAGACTGCAGAATTTGGTAGAAATGCTCAGTAGCTTTTTAATCTTTGACTTCAGTGATTGATGCCAGTATTTTAATAAAATTGTAATAACAAATCTCCATTGTATGAATATAGATATTATCCTGTCACTGACATTATACTTCAGAATAGATCTTGAAATTAATTTAGTTACTTTAATAATGAGTTTGAAACCATTCCTTTTCCCATTTGTCACTCTGGCATAGTGGAGGTTAACTGATACAGAATGGCCAGTCCTGGCCCATTTCAGCATACTAATGCCTGAGATACTGATATTTATGAATTCCTTTTCGTTTTTGACAACTATCACTTTTCCTCAATTCATACTTTGTGCCTTCCATATTCCGTTTGCTACTTGGCCAGCCTTCAGGAAGAGATCCCATTCCAAAAAAAGGTGACCTGACAGAGAGTTGAAATTATCAAACACTATCACTAATCATACACTAGCAAAATCCTACTGAAGGTTATCCAGAAATGACTGGAAACAGTACGTTGACAGAGAACTACGAGAAATACAAGCAGGATTTAGAAGAGGATGTGACACTAGAGACATTGCCAATGTTAAATGGATTTTGACAGAAAGGAAAGCGTACCGTAGGAATGTTGATCTGTGTTTCGTTGACTATGCAAAGGCATTTGACCTTGTAGATCCCAACAAATTATGGCTAACCTTGAAGAAAATGGTAGTCCCTGAACACTGGATTGTGTTTATGTGAAACCTATACTTGGACCAGGAAGCAGTCTCAGAACAGAGCAAGGAAGCACTGCATGGTTCAAAATCAGGAAAGGAGTGTGTGAGGGATGCATCCCGTCTCTACCTTTTTTTCAGCCTATATGCAGAACAGATCATTCCAAAAGTAGGACATTCCAGAAGGTGGGCTTTATGAGGAGGAATGTGGCACCAGGATTGGAGAAAGACTTACCAACAACCTATGTTGTGCAGGTGACACAACCTTATATGCTGAAACTGAAGAAGGCCTGAAGCACTTGCTGTGGAAGGTCAAGGACTGTAGTCTTCAATATGGGTTGAAGCTCAACATTAAGACAAAGATTCTTACCACTGGCTGGTTGGTAGTACTATGATATATTGAAGAAGAGACTGAGGTTGTTAATAATTACACCTTCCTTGGCTCCACAAGCAAAACTCTTAGCAGCAGCAGCAGTCAGGAAACCAAAACACTAATTGCATTGGGAAAATCTGCTGTCAGGGACCTCTCCAACATACTGAAATGCAACGATGTTATTCTAGAGACTGAGGTGCAGCTAATCCAGCCCATAGTCTTTGCCGTTACTTGCAATGCATCAGAGAACTGGACAATGACAAGATGATAGAATTGATGCCTTCGAATTGTGGTACTAGAGAAGAGTCTTGGGCATACCATGGACTGCCAAAATAAATTTGTCTGTTGTGAGGAGGGTGTAACCAAGGTTCTCCATGGAGACTAGGATTTTGAAGCTCCGTCTCACATTCTTTGGGCATGTGGCCAGGAGAGACCAGTCCTTGGAGAAGGACATCATGTGTGGAAGGGTGGAGGGACAGCACAGAAGATGATGACCCTGGATCAGATGGGTTGATACAGAAACTGGGGGGGGGGGGGGGGGGGGGGGTTGGTGTGTCAGAATTAGTGAGATTGGTTTAGGACAGGGTTCAGAGCTGCTTTACATAGGGTCGCTTTGGGTTGTAGACGACACCACCACCAGCACATTCCATTAGTAATAGATATTTGCAGCTTTTTCTTCTGATTTCGAATCTTACCACTTCTGTCCTTCATTAGTGAGAACTTTACTTCATCATTAGACCCTCTTTTGATCTATTTGGAGGAGGCACCTCTTCATGAGTTGTATTTGCCTTACAACCTAAGGTCCTCATCTTTATCACTGCATCAGTGTTGCACCACTATTATTCATAGGGGTTTTGAGGGCCCATTATTCAGAAGTGGATGGCCAGGATGACTGCTTAGTCTTAAAGCTCTTTAGAAACCTGTCCACCATGAATAACCCTTGCAAGTATTTAAAGTCCTGGTGGTATAACTTCCAGCCTAACAGCAGCATACAAACTACCAAGGAATAGCAAACTGGCCATCCATGGGAGTAAGCAATTAATAAGATTGGCATCTGACTGAAATCACGGAAGCTTTCTCAGGAAAGGAGGATATGAGATGTATAATAGTTTGCTAGGAGGAGTAGAAGGAGCTCCTGTGGCCTATTGTTTGCCGTCGTGTTAGAATCAACCCATAGCTGACCCTCTAGCAGGTTTTAAGAGGCATTAAATTGCACAGGAGAAGATTGCCCATCCTTCTCCCTCATATTGTCTGGTGGGTGTGAACCATGTGCCTTTGGGATCACTACACAGCTGCTTATCACTAGGCCACCACCCAGGGCACCCAGAGGCATGCGGTTCCAGTCTGCTAGCTACTCCATGGGAGGTAGATGGGCAGTATTTTCTTGTGCAGCTTATTACCTCTGAAAACTCACTGGCCGGTCAGCTCCAACTCATTGGTGCATAGCAACATAGGAATGGGAAGAGGAAGAGGTAAGCAAAATGTGTTTTCTATAGGAGGGGAAGGCTATGATGGGAGGGAATAGTACCGTGGCTGGAAGGCCAGTTGAGGAAAGTTTAATGTTCAGATGAGGCTGTTGTGGGAGACCATGGCAGAAATACAGCTTCTTTTCTAGGAGCTCTGGAGTTGTAGTCTGTAGAGTTGTGGTAACCCAAAGGCTCTCTGGTGGTTGGAATCCACCTGTGGTTCCTCAGAAGGAAGATGGGCAATTTTCTGTGCAGTTTAAAGTCTCAGAAATGCAATGGAGGAATAGCTGTGAGTAGATTCCACCTTGACAGCAAGGAGCTTGGACTTTATGTTGGTTTGATTTTTGTATGAAAATAAATTTTTTAAAGGAAGAAGATTGACCAATTAAAAGTAAAAGCCTTATGTAGTTATTTAATAAACAATGCTTGGAAGGAGCTAAAAATGACTAATAGGATTTAGGAAATAAAATGGCAAGACTTGCTGATGTTGGAATGGAGGGGGAGAAGCTTGAAGGGATAATCTGTAGGTTTCTGGTTACACAGTGATTTGTCTGTCTCCAAGGAGACTTGTATGGGACAAGTATGAAGAAGATCATGAACTCCATTTTGATGTCTTGAAGACTTCTAAGAAAGATTTAAGATAAGCCATCTAAAATACAGGCTTAGGGATATAAGGAAAGGTATGGGCAGATGATAGCAATTTGTGTCATGTTGTATGTTGGCAATAATTGAAACCATGTATGTATGAGATCATCTGTGATAGGGAGTTCTAGAGGCCTGGTGGTAAGAAGCTGTGCTGCCATTCCAAAGGCATATGGTTGGAATCTACCAGCTGCTCTGTGGGAGGAGGATGGGCATTCTCCTTCCATGAGAATAACTGCCTCTGAAAACCCACTGAAGGGTCAGCCTAGTCAGTCCAACTCAAGGGCACACAACATCATAGTGAGATAAATGGTTTAGAAAAAGACAACCATGCAAAGCACTTTAGAAGGCCATTTTGTGGAGAGAAAATAGTCCAGTACATCAGAGATTACATGATTTTATCAGTATTTTTAAGTGCAAAGCGGAGTTAGGGAATGTCCATGGTTTCAACATTAATATTATCAAGTACCAAATAAAGAAATCTATGAATTCATGACATTTTCAAAGTATAAAGCCACAAAACTGTCAGTTCCTATGATTGTAAGCAGAATGAATCACTTTTTGCCACTTATAACATCAGTCTAGAATGGAATATATTTATTACTAAATCTGTGCATTTAATTCTATTTTATATAGTTTGTGTGAAGTGTCCTTAAAATCTGTCTTGCTTGTATTTTTGCTTTACATTTATGTCTTAGTGCTCCTAAATAAAAATTGATAATACAAAAGAAATCAAGAAAATGTTCTATACAAGTTTTTCCTTCTTTTATCTTTATTTTCCCATCAGCTAGAGTGATAGTTTGCATATAACAGGTTTGAAATACATTTTCTAAGTTACTGAATTACAGTATTTACAACAGTTTTAATATTTTATGTATTTTCTGTTTCTTTTTTTAGGATGGCTGGCTGTGGTGAAATTGATCATTCAGTAAACATGCTTCCTACAAACAGGAAAACAAATGAGTCCTCTTCTAACAATGCACCTTCTCTAACTGTCCCTGAATGTGCCATTTGTCTGCAAACATGTGTTCACCCAGTCAGTCTGCCTTGTAAGCATGTTTTCTGCTATCTATGTGTAAAGGGAGCTTCATGGCTTGGGAAACGATGTGCCCTCTGTCGACAAGAAATTCCTGAGGATTTCCTGGACAAACCAACCTTGTTATCACCTGAAGAACTCAAGGCTGCAAGTAGAGGAAATGGAGAATATGCATGGTATTATGAAGGAAGAAATGGGTGGTGGCAGTATGACGAGCGTACTAGTAGAGAGTTGGAAGATGCTTTTTCCAAAGGTAAAAAGAGTACTGAAATGTTAATTGCTGGGTTTCTGTATGTTGCTGATCTTGAAAATATGGTTCAATATAGGAGAAATGAACATGGACGTCGCAGGAAGATTAAACGGGATATTATAGATATACCAAAGAAGGGAGTAGCTGGACTTAGACTGGACTGTGACTCTAATAATGTAAACCTAGCAAGAGAGAGCTCTGCCGATGGAGCGGACAGTCTATCAGCACAGAGTGGAACTTCTGTTCAGCCCCTAGTATCGTCTGCAATTAGGCCCTTAACATCAGTAGATGGTCAGTTAACAAGCCCTGCAACACCATCCCCTGATGCAAGCACTTCTCTGGAAGACTCTTTTGCTCATTTACAACTCAGTGGAGACAATGGAGTGGAAAGGAGCCATAGGGGGGAAGGAGAAGATCCAGAGTCCCCCTCTTCAGGCAGGATACCAGCACCAGATACCTCCATTGAAGAAACCGAGTCAGACAGCAGTAGTGACAGTGAAGATGTATCTGCGCTTATTGCACAGCACTCCTTGGCCCAACAGAGACTTTTGGCTCCTAACGCAAACCAGACAGGATCTGATCTATCCGATCTATCTGGGACTGATCGATCAGTAGCAGCGGGTGGAACAGTGAGTGTCAGATCTAGAAGGCCGGATGGACAGTGCACAGTAACTGAAGTTTAAATAAAGTCTTCAGCCTGTGCTCAAGGTTGAAATGGTTCTCTGTAAATTTCTGCTACGTAGCATTATAACTCATCCCTAGTGGGGCATTGTGGGGTGGGAAGGGGGATGGGAAGGCTATACCTGTAATTAAAATGTCTTAACATGTCTCTGTTGAGCAATTTATTTAAAGAACTTGGGTATTCATAGTTGAAAGCTGTTTAGTAACAATCCAGTTTTCTTGAGGTTTGTTTATTTTACAATTTTTTTTTGTTAAATTTCTTTAGTTCTTTTGGCCAGTGTATCTTACCTGTACATTAATAGTTTTCATCTGATTCTTGCATTGTATCTTACTTTTCTGCATGGATTGACATAAAATCATTACTAAAATTTGGCGCTGATGAGATGTTTGATACCAGTATCAGCAGGAAGCTTCTTACTGTAAGAATAGATGTGAATTTGGAATTTTAAAATAACAACCATTTTACAGTAGTTTCTGAAATGGAAATGTAAAGAAAACAGCTAATAAGTTTCAGAATCTTCTCTGTAAACACACTTCATTGTTTCCATAGTCTTTGCTGTCTAGTCCTTGTGTTTGATGTTTCCCTTCACACTTTTCTTTTTGACTACAAAGTTTATAATTTAATAAATACTATCGTTTATCACAAATAATTTGTCTCTTATTTTCTCTGGAAATAGGAACACTTGCACATGTTAGCCAAGATTCTGAAAGGCAGGGATTTGAATTGGTGCTGTTCATCTTAAAATAGTTACCTGCTCACAGTTTTATTCATAATAGAATAATACATTTAATAAAAATATACAGGAAGTATGTATGGAATAAATAAGAATAGACATAAAACTAAAGACTGAAATGTATAGTAGAGATCAAAAAAGCTTTCTATTTTATTTATGAATCTTTATTAAGTGGTCTAACCAAGGTAGTAAACATTTTTAATTTAGTGGCACAAATTTATACAAAATGTGGACACACAGAAAATCCACTTTTATTGGACTAACTTTACAATCAATGACAATAGTGTTCCATTAATCTAGTTGGCTTTGAAAAGAGTAATTTGCTTGTCTTATAGTTTGCTAATTCACAACAGTATAATTATGATGACAGAGCATATGCAAGTTATTTTGTACATAATGTTGTAATGACCATACTACTTTTAAATTTATCTTCACCTTTTGGGGTATTTGTGACTAACAGCTTCAACTTTGATACTTTTTTTTTTCCTTAGTCTGTTAGTGAGGTTATCCCTGAGATAGCTTAGCCAAACAATAAGTAGTAAAAGTAAGTTGCCATCCAGTCAACTCTGACTCGTGTCAGCTCACACATGCAGTGGCTGGGTTTTTAGATGTAGACCTTCAGACTTGACCGCCATGACATCTTTGGAAAACATCAACTTACAAATTTAGTTAGCTGAATACAGTAACTGCATTCCCCTGGGACACCTAAATTTCTAAATGGTGGCTGCTATTGTTTTGAAGTTAAGTTTATGTGGAAAACTAATTACTAAAAAGATAAGTAGGCTTCAACTTTGTAATGTGGTGCATTTTTCTAAAAAGAGAAAAAAAGAAAGCACCATGATTTTTACTTGACCTGCTTAAAATCGAAAAAAAAAAAATAACGGATCATACCTTCTGTTTTTCTCCCCTTCCTGTTTTTAACTACAAGCTTACACTTACTTTTGTATATTAGGACAAATAGGACTTTATGGAAAGTAACTGTAGGAGTAGATTTTATGTAAAACTCCTTTTAAAAAATACTTTGTTACAAGCTAAGTACCACGGCAGAAATGTAAGAATAGCATTTTTTAACCAAAAGTGTTAACAATAATCAAATGATCCCAAAGTTCTTGGTAAATACACTGAAAACGAAGCCAGTGTTCAGGTATTAAAAATATTAAAGACAAATCTGAATACTAGTGGCAGCTTTCATTATATATTTTTATACATATTTACCACTGGAGAAGCCTTTACTTGTAATATGTCCCATTTTTAAAATTATTTATTAAATTTTCCTCTCCTAGCAATAGCTTCTAAATTTGCAGGTCCGCCCCAAACTGTTCCAACGAGATCTTTTTCCATCTCTAATGCCTCCTCTATACATAGCTCTTTGACTGAAGAAACAGACTTTTTCAAAGTTCTAATTACATGTGGTGGTCCTTTGATAAACTGTTGTAGCCATTCTCTTGCCTCTTGCAGAGACTGAGTTTCATCCGAAGACTGCAAGACCTCTTCTACCATTCCTATGTCCAAAGCTTTTTTTGGATCTAGCTTGAGGGCCCCAGTTAAAATTTTGAGAGCTTGTCTACTGCCAATTATTTCAACCAGTCGGGTAGTGCCCCCCCAGCTTGGAATGATACCCATCTCCTTATGGACAAATCTGATTTCACTCTCTGGAGTCATTAACCTGAAAAAGAGGGAGAGAAAAATAAAAACCACTGTAACTACACACACATACATTTCATTAGTTATAACCACAGTCTCATCACTCCTGTACTGCAACTGACTGCTGATCCTCCAGGGGACCTCCAAGGCTCTGATTATTCTCTGGAGCTGCTGCTGGTGGGTTCGGACCCCTAGAGGCACCACCGTTAGGTTAGTAGTACTCCTACTTACAGACTATACCACCAGAGCTCCCGAGTTAGAAGTACCCAACTATCCATGGGGTAATCTGAAAGCACAGCTCTTTCTAGGTAGGTAGATTATGCCTCGTGGCAGGAGTTGTGCTGCCAACCCAAAGGCAAGTAGTTCAAGTCCAAGGGCAGACTTGCCAGAGAAAGGGGTATAATCTGTTGTCATCTAGAGACTGAAAACCTACTGGAGGGTCCTTTAGGTTGGTATGTGTGATAGTATATAACAACAACAGTGTATCATACTAAAGAAAAGGAATGTCTGAAGGAAAAATCTGGCCGGTAAATCTAATGAAAACATTTGTGGTTTATCCTTTAAAATATCATCTGTGATTCTTTCAAGGAGTTCACAGTATAACTTTTCCAGAGTGAGTGCTGACCTAATTCTGAGAATACCTGCATTAAATGAAAGTATTGGAGTATGAGATGCAAATACTGCCTACTGACATTAAAAAAATTCATAACAAATTAGTGCTTTCAACAGTTCTCTGAAAACATTTTGTGTTTTAATGCAGTTCATGCTGGCAAATACAAGGCACTTCAGTGTTAACTTAGGTGCTAATCAAAATACCTTTGCTCATACGCCAGTGGTGATATGCTATTAAAGGAAAAGAAAATGAGGCAAAGAACTGGACAAGAGGTGTGTTTGGGGTGTGCTATATTTTAGATAGAGAAGGTTTCAGAATATAAGAACAGCAGCTAGCTACCTGAGGGCCTGAGCCAGGGAGGAAATGTTCCAAGAGGGGGAACTGGCAGGTGCAGAGGCCTTGACAGCTTAGTTTCTAGGGACTGCACCAATAGACTAAAGGAGAGCCATGGAGATGAAACAGAAAAACAGAAGGAGCAGCCAGAGGAGTTTCAAGACAAGCTGTTGAGCTGGTTCCGACTCAGTGAGTGGCCTTCGTTTTCCGAGGCTGTCAATCACAATGGGAGGAGACTGCCCAGTTTGTGCCTGGGGTATCAAATCGCCACCAAGCACAGCATTTGGTTCAGCAGTGCGGTCTGCCGTAGGCTGTGCCTCCAGAGCTCTCCATGGGTTTAGAGTTTTTCAGTTGTGAGGCTAGAGAAGGTGGAATATCGGACTTGTTTTGTAAGGATGCCATGATAGTGTAGGGGTTAAGCATTCAGCTGTTAACTGAAAGGACGGTAGGTTGAACTAAACAACCTCTTCACAGAAGAACACTGTGGCAGTTATTTTTCTGATGACAGCAAGTCTGAAAAGTTAATAAATTTGGCTTTTTAAAAAACAAAACAAAACAATAGGTTGGGGTTTGGGTTTTTTTTTAATAACAATTATTTAAGGAGATGGTCGTAGTAGGTTTAGGGTATACATAGAGTCAAACCAAATCAGACTCAGCTTATGAACAGATCTGAACCCTGTCCTATCTTGTGCCATCCTCACCTCTTGACACTTGCATTTCTGACACTGCTGTAGTCATGTAATCCATCTTACTATCCACATTACTGATGAGGGCAATAAGTTAAATAATTCAGACAAGATCCCACGGTGAGTGACAGGGCTAACATTTAAATGCGAGGAGCTACCCTCACAACCCAAAAGCACATAGTTTTAATCCACCATGGGAGAAAGGCAGTTTCCTACCATGCCTCTGAAAACTTGCTGGAGGGTTAGCTAGGAGTCAGTTCTGACTCTGTCACACTAATTACAGTTTAGTTTCAGGAAGCTGGTGGAATAGTCCGTATGGAGTCAAGTTGTGCCTCTCTGCTGGTTGGAATCCACCAGTGGTTCTGTAAGTAAAAGAAAGGCACTCTCCTTTGCAATTTACAGCCTAAGAAAACAGTTCTGATGACACAATGAGAGATTAGCATCAATGTATGTGTGTTTAAATTTCTATAGCCTTTCCCCAGTACAACAATTAGCTAGACGAGCAGGGATAAAGTGAGGAAGTGGACAGAGGCTTGATATGAGATAGCAATGATTTTCTAAAGCATAGGCTTGTTTCCCCTAAACCTTTGAATTTTTAATGAAAAAAGGTGGTAACTAAATATTAAGTTAAACCTTTACGAGAGAGAACCCAATGAAATGGGAGGGCAGAGCAATAAGCTTTACATTTGGATACTTTCAACATATCACAATTTTATTATAACTGCCTGTCTGAAATAATGATGGTGGCACAGGGTAGAACGGGGTTTAGATCTGTTGTTCATAAAGTGCCTAAGAGTCGCCCTCAACTCGATGGGACCTAACAACAGCATTTGGAAATTTTTACGTCAAAATTTCTAATTTGGGCCAAATGTCTACATTTTATTTTTTAGGAAAAGCTAATGCTTTCTAATCACTCTGAAAAATAAGACCTTAAATCAATTTGTTTTTCCCTGGTGCTTAATGCACAAAACTGCAGGTGGTTTGGTTCCATGGAGACCAAAAACAACAGGCTCTTATTCTTTGACCCTTCTATCAGGAAAATTATCCCAATGGAGAATTCTCACAAAAGCCTATTTATCAACCCACTATGAAAGAGAACATTTTCTCCACAATATGAATTCCCACAAGAAAAGCTCTGCCTCAAATGTGAATAATTGGTCCTAAGAGCCAATTGCTCTGAAAACAGTAGTTTTCAATTAATATGTTTTAAATAGGCAGAAAGAAACAAAAGTTGACTCTCATAGGGACCCCATGCACAATAGCTCTGAACTCTGCTCTACCCTGAGCCAACATTACTTCCTCACTTCCTCAGACACACCTACCCCCATTACCCTTGTTACTGTGTCGGTCCATCTATGTAAGTATGTCTACATATGGTATAGTTTCTAAAGAACCATCTTCATCATCCTGCTTATACCATGTGTTCTTAGCCTTTGCTATTATTTACAAGATGAAGAATGCCTTCTTAATTTTACTTTGGAACTTTAGCAAATCATGAGGTGGTCTTTATAAAAATATCGACTGTGATCCAAATTTTAAATTTATCCCTTATAAGTCACAAGCCTATGGTTTGTATATGATATATATTTAATATATATTAAAATATATAAACTTTTACATTTCCAAATAAAGGTAGAAATACTGTACAGATAGACACACATCCCTTTAAAAATTAATTATATATTTAAGCAAAAAACAATCTTAAAATTTTAAAGAATATATTGATGCTAGTTATTAAGTAGTCATTAAGATGTCAAAAACTTAAAAGTTTGAGATTCTAATTTAAGATTTAATCTAGGGGTAGAAAGTATGAGCCCCTTTGGACTGCATATTAAGCATCAACAAAAGCACACTGTGCTAACAAGAGGAGATATATGTAAAATTTTCTATTTAACAATAGCATCATTACAGTACCTTAAAATTACACCTTGAACATAAACACTGATTTGTTTGACCAAGGGCTTTCTTGGCACCTTCTCCTTCCCTCTTCCTTTCTGCCATCGTAACACAATATGGAAAATGGAAAGAAAGATCTGAAGAGTCTCCTCATTATCTCACCTTTGATTTCCTACTTTCAAATGATTGACCTTATAAGGTTCCATTTTATGCAAAGAAACTTCTAATGGTTGGATGAGTTTTAAAAAGGCTTATTTTTATGAGTGGGCATGAGAGTGGAGGAGAAAATGTTTTGTTATTTTCAAATCTGATATTAACTATAATCACAGCATGGCCACCATTATAAAAAAATGCAACCCTGTAATGTCTCCTTGGGCTATGTGTGTTTGTGGGTGTGTATTTATGTGTATGTGCAGTGGGTTATAGTAAGTATGCATGTTTGTTTTATTGTGTGTCACATACACACACACAGTGAAGATATGAAAGTCTGACAGAAAATACTAAAACTGCAAATAAGAATTAAGTGTGATCTCTTTTAAAATATACTTACTTTAAGAAACCAAAACCCAACCCCACTGCAGTGGCGTCAGGCCCAACTCACAGACTCTACAAGACAGAGCAGAACTGTCTATGTTTCTGAGGCTGTAAATCTCAGAATCTTACAGACACAGACTGCTGAATCATTCTGGATAGCAGCTGGCCTTGAAGTCAGCCCAATTCTTAATCCATTATACCATCTGGGTGCCTGGTTTTATGAAAGGATGCTATCAAATGTATATTGCTAATGAGACAAGTCTCCAAAGTCATGGCCATTTTCATTATCAGATGGGTTAACACGTGGCTGCAACAATAGACTGAAGACTGGAGGTATGATACCACAGGACTGGGCAGAGTTGTGTTCTGTTGTAAAAAAGGGACTTAAAAGTTGGAGCTGTACCCATAGCACCTAACAATAATTAAAGATAATTAAAGTCTAGTAGCTTAGTGATCAGTAGTTGTGCTGCCAACCCAAAGCTAAGTGGTTCAAATCCACCAGCTGCTCTGCAGGACAAAGATGGGAAATCTCCTTCGGTGCTATTTATAGCCTCTAAAAACTTGCTGAGAAAACAAAACAAAACAAAAATCTTGTTGAATGGACAGCTATGAGCTAGACTTGACAGCACATAGCAACAATAACACAATAACAAGAAGTTGCACTTTAGTACCACTCTGGTAAGAAGAGTACATTGACAGAGAACTGCCAATAAATTTAAACTGGATTTTTAAAAGGGCCTGATACTAGGGATATCATTGCTGGTGTTAGGTGGATATTGGCAGAAAGCAGAGACCAGAACAATGTTTTTATGTTTTACTGGCTATGCAAAGGCATTTAACTATGTCAATCACAACAAATTATGTGCTAATACTGAGAAGAATGGGAATCCCTGAACACTCAATGGTGCTTAAGTGAAACCGATACCTAAACAAAGAGGCTTCTGACTAAAGAGAGCCAGAAAACACTGCATGATTTAAAATAAGAAAGGTGTGTGTCAGGACTGTCTTCTTTCTCCACATCTAATCAGTCTGTATGCTGAGCAAATCATTCAAGAAGCTGGACTTTATGAAAAATATGGCATCAGGATTGGAGGAAGACTCATCAACAACCTGGATTAGACTGATGAGACAACCTTACTTGGAGAAAATGAGGACCTAAAATGCTTGCTGCAGATGATCAAAGACTACAGTCTTAAATATGGATTACCTCTCAGCATCAAGAGAACAAAAATGCTCACCACTGGATCAATAGGCAACATTATGATAGATGGGGAACGATTGCTGACAAGTCCATTTTACTTGCAAGACTATCATGATCCACTGTGTCGCCCCTTTGTACTAGTAATCAAGAGGCATTTACTGCTTTGGGAAAATTTGTTGTCAAGGATCTCTCTGAAGTGCAAAAGAACAAAGATGTCAGTTTAAACATGAAGGTGTACCTGATCCAAGCCATGGTCTTTTCGATTACTTGCTATGCATGTGAGGGCTGGACAATGAATAAGGATAGCAGAAATTGATGCCTTTGAGTTGTGATGTTGGCGAAGAGTACTGACTAACCCATGAACTGCCAAAAGAACAGACAAATATGTCTTAGACAAAGTAGAAGCAAGGATGGTAAAACTTGTCTCACATATTTTGGGCATGTTGTCAGGAGGGACCAGTTCTTTGAGGACATTATGCTTGGAATGGTAGAAGAGTAAAATGGTAAAAGAGGAAGACTCTCAATAGATGGACTGACAATGAGCTCCAGTATATTAAAGATGGTGAGGATGGCACAAGGTGGGGCAAAGTTCATAGTCATAAAGCTGTTTATGAGTCCTATGGCACATAGCAATGATGTGTATTTATTAATCTAAAAAAAAGCCTCATGTATAAAGTGAATACCACTGCACTAACCATTAAGGAGGAAATAAAAGAGTTGCCATCAAGCTGATTCTAAGTCAGCAACAACTAGAATGTAAGGAAAAACCCACACCCACGGCCATGCAGTTGATTCTGATTACGCAGCCTTCCACTGGGTTTCTGAAGCTGTAACTCTTTATGGGAGGAAACTGACTGCCTATCTTTCTCCAGGGAGCAAATGGTGGATTCAAACTGCTAATCTTTCAGTTAGCAACCCAAAATGCAACATACTATACCAAGAGAGTTCCTTAGAAACCATTAACCCACTTCCATCCAGGGGATTCGTATTGATAGAGGATTCCTATTCATTGAGACCCTCCACTGAGTTTCCAGTGGGAGGAGATTGTTCATCCTTATCCTGCAGAAGCAGCTAGTGGATTTGAAATATTGCTCTTTTGGTTAGCAGCAAGACAACATAGGAGACAAAATTTAAATTACAGTATAGCTGAATAACACAAATTTGAAACATCCAGGCCCCTTATACATGGGCTTTTTTTCTGTGCTACTGTGATGGTTGGTTCCCAAGAAGAGGCATATATTTTAATCCCTTGTTACTATATTTTAAAGGAACATTCTTCTAAATCTTACAGCACTCTTCTGTCAATCTGCTGTGCTGAGGAAATCTGGGTTTGTTGTGACATTGAACCTTGTACCACTTGGGTCTCAAATGCTATAAAGGCTGCCCATGGTGGACAGTGTTTGGTGGAGTTCCCAGTTCTAAGACAGGTTTAGAAGCAGGAGTGGCATCCACTTCCTAAAACACATGCCTCTGAAAACTATGAACTTGGAGAAACGATAGTTATAGAACGGCCTCAGGTCTTTTGTTCATAGAGTTGCTATGAGTTGTGCGCAACTCAACAGCAATGAACAACTGCAGTGAGCTCAGGAGTTGCGAGTATCTGTGGCATCACTTCCGTGGGAGTTGTTCTCATTCAATTATAACTTACTGGTGAGATGAACTACTCACCGGGAGATGAAGGGCATGATGCAGCTATTTTAAGTGGATATTCACAACACCTGAACTCACATTAGTAATAAGGAGGGGGAAAATATGCATGTCAGTGGGCCTGAATGGTCACACCTTGTTTTGTTCTAGGGTCACCCACACTGATGGAATATTATATACTTAATTGAATTCATTTTTTCAATATATATATGTAGTGTTACTAAGTATAAATTATATGTCATCTGGGCTTAATTTTATCTATTAAAATACATCAAGTAAGCACAGTCAAATGTTATTTATCTTTGAATGGAAGCAGTTTTAATTTTTCTTTACAATTTTTTTTTCTTTTTAAAATATCCAAAACCCTTGCTATTCAATATTTGGTTCACAGACTAGCAACTTCAGAATCATCACAGGCCCCAGCCTGCAAATATTCTATTAGGTAAGAACCTAGAGGTTTTAAGGAAATTAAGATAGGATTCATAATAACGAACTGTGTGCAAAGAGCTGGAGTCAGAAAATCAAAAGGGCCGAACACATTCAGCATTTCTTACGATGAAAGAACTGAAGAACAAATTCAAGCCTAGATTTGCAATACTTAAGGGTGCTTTGGGCAGAATATGAAATAATCCAGGAAGCATTAAAAGAAGATGTAAGGAGTATACAGAGTCAATGTACCAAAATGAATTGGCAGACATAGAAGAATTTCATGAAACAATGTATAAGCAAGAGCCTGTGGTGGTGTAGGAAGAAGTTCAAGCTGCTCTGACAGAACTGGCAAAAAAACAAGGCCTCAGAAATTGATGGCATACTAAATGATATAATTCAACCAATAAATGATGCCCTGGAGGCACCACCAAACATTGTCAAGAACTCTGGGGGACTACCAGCTGGCCAACTGACTGGAAGAGATCTGTATTTGTTCCCATTCCAAAAAAAAGGTGACTTGACAGAGTGTGGAAATTGTCGAACAATACCCATGAAAGCAAGATTCTGCTGAAAATGATCCAGAAACAGCTGGAAGAACACATCAACAGAGAACCACCACTAGTGCACGCTGGGTTTAGAGAAGAGGCTGTGGTACTAGGGATATGATTGCTAATATTAGATGGATCTTGGCTGAAGTAGACAGTACCAGAGGAATGCCTACCTGTGTTTAACTGACTATGCAAAGGCATTTGACTGTATGGATCACAACAAACTGTGGCTAACTCTGAGAAGAATGGGAATCCCAGAAGACTGTGCTTATGCAGAACTTATGCTTGGACCCCAGGAGGCAGCTGTCAAAACAGAGCAAGGAGATATTGCATGGTTCAAAATCGGGAAAGGTGTACACCAAGGATGTGTCCTATCATCTGGGTGGTTGGGCTCTATGAATTGGAATGTGGCATCAGGATTAGACAAAGACTCATCAATAATCTGTGTTATACAGATGACACAACCTTGCTTGCTGAAACTGAGATGGCCCTGAAGTACCTGCTGCAGAAGGTCAAGTATTGCAGCCTTCAATAAAGACTGAAGCTCAACATCAAGAAAACAATGATTCTCACCACTGGGCCAATTGGTAGCATCATGACAGATAATGAAGAGACTGAGATTGTTAACAGATTTAGTTTGTTTGGTTCCACAATCAACATTTTTGGGACCAGCAGCCAGGAAATAAAAAGACAAACTGCACTGGGAGAGTGTGCTGTCAGGGGCCTCTCCAGAGTGCTGAAGAGCAATAATGTCAGTCTGGAGACTAAGATGCACCTGATCCAGGCCATAGTCTTCATAGTTATTTGCTATGCATCAGAGAGCTGGACAACAACTAGGGATGACAGAAGGAGAATTGGTGCCTTTCACCTGTGGGGGTGGAGAAGAGTACTGAATGTATCATAGACTACTAAGAGAACAAACAGGTTTATCTTAGAGAGGGTGAAACCGGGCTGCTCCTTGGAGGCAAGGATTCTTAAGTTTTGTTGGACATACTTTGGATATGTTGCGAGGAGGAACCAGTCCATGGAGTGGGACACCAGGCTAGACAGAGTGGAGGAACAGCACGAGAGGAAGACCCTGGATGAGACAGATTGATTCAGTGACTGGGTAATGAGGGTAGGTGTGTCAGAGGCAATAAGGTTGGCACAGGATAAAGCAGGGTTCGGAACTGTAGTACACAGGATTGCTATGAGTTGTAAATGACTCAACAGCATATAACAGCAATCATTACAATAAGCAAGTATTATATGTTTATATTCAGGTAACACAAGCTACATTTTATTTAAAGTATCACTATCTGTATTAATTTTTGTTTGCTGCTACAAAAAATTACCATAGTTTAAATAGCTTCGAATAACAGTGTCTTATTATCTCAAAGTTTTCCAAGTTAGAGGTCTGAGGGTAGCATGACTCAGCTAGGTCTTCTCATACAAGCTTTTACAAGATGGGAATCGAGGTGTGAGAAGCACTGCCTTTCCTTTTTTAGAATCTCTGGGGGTTATTCTACTTCTAGGCTAATTCAGGTTGCTGACAAAATTCAGGTCCCTGTTCTAGAAAAAGAAGTTCTGCTTTTCTCCCTGGCTTTCTAAGGGTTTCCATCTCTGGGAACTGCCCACATCCCCTGGCTCACCGTCTCCTCTCTGCATCTTAAAAGCCCACAATGACAGGTGTGTGTCCAGTTTTAATGCTCCCTGACTTCCCCTTCTACTTCATCTCTTCTCCTTAAAGGGGCTGTTTGATGGGCCTACACAGGCTCTGCAGTGTAATGTTCTTATTTTAAGGTTCGGAACTTTAAAGTTCACCTTGCCATAATATAACACATTAACAGAGCATCGGATGTTGGCATATTGTGAGCAGGAAGCATTATTTTGCCTATCATATCACTGAACCTATCAGTGGAGGGACATAAATCGTGAGTGCGTACATATCATTTTCATTCTGTTTGTGCTATTACTTCATCATTTTGCACCCCGTCCCCATTCTTCCCCCAGCACAATAATTGGCTCCATTACAACTTCTACTCTTTTCACTTCCTTGTTTGTTAATAAGATGAAGATTTTTTTTTTAAAAAAAAATCTATAATCCAAGTTAACAAAGTGTAGACATTAATCGGTGTAATTCTACACCCCAAACACATTTATCACCTCCAAAGCGTAATATAATCAAAAGATAAAAGCATGATGGCCCCCTGCTGTTACTCTGAAGAACAACATGGTCTAAAAATGTAATTAAGGCACTAATGAATGTTTATTAAAAAAGCTACATATCTTCATCAGTCCATCAAAAAATGGGTGAAGGATGTAAGCAGACATTTCACCTAGAAGGATATTCAAGTAGCCAGTCAATAAGCACATGAAAAGATGTTCAAAGTCATTAGCTATTGCAGTTAGGTGTCACAGGGTCAACGATGACTCACAGTGACTCTGAACAAAAGAACAATATCTTGCCCTGTCCTCCACCATCATCAGCCATCTCTGCCATGCTCAGCTCTGTGCTGCAGGCACTATGTCAATCCATCTCCTTGAGGGTCTTCCTCTCACTAACCCTCTACTTTTCCCAGCTTGATGTCTTTTCCCAAGAACTGGCCCCTCCTGACAAGGATGGAGTTTCACCATCCTTGCCTCTAAGGCCAAGGCTGCACTCCCACAGCAGATTTGTTTGTTCTTTTAGCTGCCCAAAGTATATTTAGTACTCTTTGCCAACATCAATGTTTACTGCAGCACTAGTCAAACTTTCTATTAACTGACGAATGGATATGCAAAATGTGCTAACTATGCACAATGAACTGTTTCTCAGCCATAGAGAAATGGGACAACACGGATCAATTTATGTTGAGCAAAAACTGTCACAAAAAGGCAAACACTATATGAGATCATATATTAACTAAGCAAATACACAGAAGTCAAAATAATTAGTTGTTGCCAGGCATGGGAGGGAGTAGGAGAGGAACGCTTCAAGTATATTAATTAAAGTTATAAACGATAATGGGATAGTTGGGGAAAGACTAAAAATGGTTGTCCAATTTGAAGAATATAATCAACCTGGCTGAAGGTACACACAGAGATTGACTACAGTGAATTTCATCAAAATTTTATAAAATAACATATATTATAGCATGTTTAGAAAATATAAAACATTATAAAGAAAGCAAAATTTCCAGAAATTCTTTCATTTGAAAAAATGCAAAACAGATCATCCAAGAGGCTGGCCTCTAAGAGGAGGAATGTGGCATCAGGATTGGAGGAAGAGTCATCAACAATCTGTGTTATGCAGAGGACACAACCTTGCTTATCAAAACTGAGGAGGACCTGAGGCATTTACTGCAGAAGGTCAAGGACTGCAGCTTTCACTATGGACTAAAACTCAACATCAAGAAAACAAAGATTCTCTACACACCTATGTTCATTGGTAGCTTTGTTCACAATAGAAAAGATCGGAAACAACTTCAGTGCCCATCAACAAATGAATGGATAGAGAAACTCAGGTATATTCACACAATGGACTACTATGCTGCAGTGAAAAACAAAGAACTCATGAAATAGTATTCAAAATGGATGACCATGGAGGACATTATGCTGAGTGAAATATTTCAGTCACAAAGGGACAGATACTGCATAGTGCCACTGTTATAAAAAGGGACTAACATGGTTGAGGGGAGACTGAGAGAGAGGGGACAAATAATGTATACTGCATTGAAACAGATGAGGGAGAGAACTATTTAAAAGTGATATGTGACTAGGTGTTATTATGGTGACAGGAGTCCAGAATGAAGGCTGCATAGTGGGGTGCACTTAGGGGGAGGGGTTGTATAACAATGAAAGAATTTTACTTTTCAAAGAGAAGAGCGAATTGGGGTGGGGGCAGGGAGAAAAATGAAATAATGAATGAGTGGAAATCCAAAGTCTCTGTAAATGTTCATTAAAATTAATAAAAACAAACAAACAAACAAAAAACCCAAAGATTCTCACAGCTGGCCCAATGTCAGCATCATGATAGACAGTGAAGAGACTGAGATTGTTAACAACTTTAGCTTGCTTGGCTCCACAATCAACACTCTTGGTACTAGCAGCCAGGAAATTAAAAGATAAATTGTAAGGGGAAAATCTGTCAGGGACCACTCCAGAGTCCTGAAGAGGTGTGATGTCACGTAGAGACTAAAGTGTCCCTGGTCCAGGCCAAGGTCTTCACAATTACTTGCTTTGCATCAGATAGTTGGAAAATGACTACGGATGAGAGAAGGAAAATTGATGCCTTTGAGCTTTGGTGCGGGAGAAGTGGATTTATTATACCATGGTCTGCAAGGAGAAGGATTATGAGGCTTCGTCTGACATACTTTGGGTATATTGCAAGGAAGGATCAATCCTTGGAGAGGGATATCATGCTTGGGAAGTTAAGGGACAGTGCAAGAAAGGAAGATGCTTGATAAGCTGGATTGACTTAGTGTCTGGGGTACTGCGGGTAGGCATGTCAGAGATGATAATGCCAGCTCAGGATAGAGCAGGTCAGAGCTGCTGTACATAAGGTCACTATGAGTCACTAGCGACTTGATAGCATATAACAACTAACAACAACAACAATATATATATAATTCCTATATAATTGGTTTTTATCAAGCTTTCTTCTAGGTGGTCTGTCCATTTGCTGTAGAGAGGTAACGCTTGGTTGCTGTGATGCTAAACACTGTGACACTGATGGTTACTCATGGTGGACAGTATTTGGTGGAATTCCCCAATTAAAACAAGCTTGGAAGCAGGAGTGGCATCCACTTCCAAAATAACTTGCCTCCAGAAACCCAATGAACTTGGAGAAACAATGAAAGTTATGCAAATGTTCAGGTCTTTCTTTCACAGGGTTGCTATGAGTCGCCTATGACCCAACGGCACTTAACAACAACAACAACAACAACATATATACAATTAAGTGCCCAAGTGGGTAAGGAGTTATGCTGACAATTTAAAGGGACTCAGTTTGAATCTACCAGCTATTCTGTGGGAGAAAGATGGGCAACCTCATTCCATGAAATGTATATCTTCTTAAAAATCCGCTGGAGGGTCAACTGTGAGTCAGTTCTGACTCAGGAGCACAAGCAATAATACAAACTTTAACTTTTAAAAATTGTATTTTTATATATCCATTACAAATTTATAATATCTATTTGTGAACTGACCCTGGTTTAATCATACCTCTCTTTGTGTTTAAAGATTTCTTTCCAAATTTTTGCTATCATAACAGACACCTTTTGTATTAGAGGTATTAATCATACTTCACAGCATATATATAGAATTTATAATTTTGTTCAGAAGGCTGCTTGAGTTATAGTTGACTTGATGGTATACAACATCAATCATCTACAACCCTGATTGTTTCCTCGTATGTGTTTAGAAATACAAACAATAGAGCAAAAGACCGTCAAAGTCTCCAGTATATACTGATTGTCTATTATTTTGAATGTTTTAAAGGAAATACACATATTCAGGCTTCTTTGGGTGTTTTGTGCAGGATATGGCGAGGTTTCAATCTGTTGTACATAGTCAACTCAACAGCACCTAACAACTATATATAAAAGAATGAGTAAAGGTGATCAAAGGGAGCTCTGGTGATGCAGTCTTTAGCGAGTTACACCACTAATCAAATGGTTATGCATCTCTGATTGTGTGAATCGACCAGGTTCGAACTATGAGTAGTCTCTTACCTTTGCAAAGGTGGCCCAATGGATTACCGTTATTTGATTGAGTTAAAACGTACTCTACCTCTACTACTGTGAGGGAGCATGAAGGCATAGTGGTAAGAAATTGTGCTGTGGAATCAAAAATCATGTGGTTTGAATCCCTCAGCTGCTCTGTGGTAAAATGGGCAGTTTCCTCTCATGCAATGTAAAACCTCTAAAAGAGCATTGACAGTACACCACCACCACCACAGTGAAGTGATTTTTCCAGGAACATAGTAATTGGATGAGTGAGCTCAAGAGGGCGCATGAATACCATAGGTGACGGTATGAAACTAAGACTAGAGAGGCAAAGTGCTGCCAATACAGTAAGGGGTGATAGTGAGACACTAAGGTGCACTTGATTCAGGCCATGGCCTTTTCAATCACTTGTTATGCATCTGAGAACTGCACAGTATTAAGGATAATAGAAGAAGAACTGATGTCTTCTAGTTATGCTGTGAGAGAAGAGTACCGAATGGATTCTGATGGTCAGAAGAAAAAACAGTTATGTCCTGGAGAAAGTGCTGCCAGGATGCTCCTTGGAGGCAAGGATGGCAAAAGTTCGTCTTATGTATGTGGGTCATGTTGTTAGGAGGGGCTATTCATTGTAAAGGGACATCATACTTGGAAAGGTGGAGTCAGCAAAAGAGAAGAAGGCCCTCAATGAGATAGATTGACACAGTTACTGCAGCAATGGGCTTGAGTGTGTCACACAAAATGAGAATGGCACAAGATAGGGCAGGATTCAGATCTGTTGTTCATAGAGTCGCTAAGAATTGTACATCACAGCACCTAAACAACAACAGAGGCAAGGTGATGTGATATGATATGATATGAGTATAGTAACAGACAAAAGTGAGATGTTATGGTAAGTGTATTCAATTTTTTAAATCTCTTCTGTCTTAAAATAGTGAAAATGTAAAAACTTTTTGATAATTTATCTACAAAATAACACCACCACCACACAGGAATGTATTCCTATAAGATCTAAGTCATAAACACTAGAATTATAATACAGTGAAGGGTATATCAAACAGGTTATTGATTGTTGCTGTGCTGTGAGTGGGAGCTGACCCCTCTATCAGGTTTTCAGACACACTTAACTGGACAGGAGACTGACTGCTTATATGCCTCCTGAGCAGTTCGTGGACTGGAACCACATGCTTCTGCACTACAGTCCAGTTTCTTACCACCTGGTGACCAGAATTACCCCAATTTAATTAAATGAGTGAAAAGCATAAATTACATATAATTTTATGGAGAGTAATAGCTACTCATTTTGACTCATTTATCAACTAGAATACTTCATTAATTTCTCTTCACAGAAATAAAACGGGCAACAATTTCTAGTTAGTTATAACAACTAAAAAATGGTTGTAATTTTTAAAAAGATATAACAATTTAAAAAACTTAATAGACGTATAATGCACATACGTGGTGTTGGCTTATAAGTTGGCTTTTTAAAGCCATTAGTCCCCTCTGGTCTCCAGCTACCTTAACTGCAAACACATGGTCTTACAAATCAGCATAGTATTGTAAATGAGCATCAGCTGTGAGAAAGAGTGCTTCCCACACTGAGCTGGAAGACTTGGCGTGAGCAAGGCTGTGGGAGCAAGACCCTGCTGAGAGCAAGAACCTGGTGGTGGAGAGACTGTGGCAAGATGTGACCTAAGGCTTCTTGCATTTGTGCTGGCCACAGTTAAAGGTTTTACTGTTCTTGCCAATGCTTGGAGGAAGATCAGACTTACAACTACTCTGAGACAAACCTTGCTTGATGATGTAGATTTGACAGTTGAACTGAAATTGGAGCCTGGACTAATTGAGAAATTGTACATTAGAACTGTTGGGCTAAAAGCTGGATGTATATTGATAGTCTTTGCCTCCCCACTCTCTAACTTCCTTCCCTAATAAACCCCACTGCTGGTATCATAACTGTGTCTTGTGAATTAGCAACGAATACATGAACCTCTTGCTGTTGGTGTGGCTCTAGAGTACCATGAGCTATTCATCTTAGTATTAGGAGACTGACCTTCCTTCTCCCTAGAAGCACCTGGACTCAAACTGTGTGACCTCGTCTTTGGCTTGCTGTTCTTGTTGCTGTTATATGACATTTAGTTAGAATAGAATCACAGCTGACCCCCCAGCAGGTTTCAGAGGCAGCAAACTGTATGGAAGATTGCCCACTTTTCTCCTTTGGAGCAGCTGGTAGATTTGAATAACCTGCCTGTGGGTTAGCAGTGCAGTTCCTTACCACTAGGCCACTGGAGCTCCCTTGCCTTTTGGTTGGGACTGCAAAACCCTAGTGACTGTGCCATCAGAGCACCACCAGAAGAATGTACAGCTTGATGATTTTCTTCACAAACTCAGCATATTCATAGCACCCAGCTCAAAAAAACAGAGCATTACTAGCTTTTTATGGCAATTCTCAGTCACTAACCACTACAAGAGCATCCACTATCGTATTCTATAAACAAAGATTACTTCTATATGTTTACAATGTACATACAGTATGTATTCTTGTGTCTGTTATCTTTTTCTTCAACATCATGATTGCTGAAGTATAACATACAAAGCAAAAAAGATATCCTCAAAAACCCACTGTCAATTATATAGCTATAGTTCATTTATTCTTACTGCTGTGCAGTATTTCATTAGCAAACAGAATCAATACTATATTATTTCCAAGCTTACTATAAGGTTAAAATAATGTAGAAATAAATGAAGCTTAAAATGATTAAGCTTCATATGGCATAGGTTGAAATGACATGAATGATTAAGCTTCATTTGGAATGAGTTGGAATGAAAAAAGCCAGACGTAACACAGTGCACATAATTCCATTTATAAGAAATGTAAAAAAATCTAGGGGGGGCGGGGAAACAACACAACAACAAACACAACCAAAGTATCAGCCTTTGGCTAGGGGTGGGTATTCACTGGTAAGATAATAGCAATAAAAATATTCAACATCTTATTGTGGAGGTTGCTAAAATGGTATATACACTGATCAAAATTCATTCATATTATACTATTAAAGTGAATAGACTTTACTGTATGTAAATTATACTTTAATAAAGATAATTTCAAAATTGTTAACATGAGGTCTGTTTGATTAAATGTGTTTTTATTTGTAATGGTAGATTTATTTCTTTATCTAATAGATATCTTTTATATTTTAAAAAATATTTTGTAACATTTAGTATAGTATGGAATACAAGAGTTAGGTAATATACTTTGCAAAGATATAAATTTGTGTGATTGAAAAAAACAGAGCCAAAGGGGAACTAAAGAGCTGAATAGTGCGTTCATTGTTTTATCCCTGGCCTCAAACACCACATGTCTGAGGAGGCCCATTTCTCTTTAATATCAGAATGGGAGAGTCAAAATATAAAAAAACACTGCAAGTCTAAATTTATATGCCAACATTTAAGTTTGCCAGAATCAGATGTACAATGAAAGGGGGCTGGAAGGAAGAGTGAAGACAGAGTTAGCTTTAAGTTAGAGAAACATCTCAGAAGAAATGAGGATTAATTTATTACTAGTCATTAAAAATATGCAAAATATTATGTTGGCAGAAATGAGAGGACAATAAAAGGAAATCTTAAGCATATAAGGAATAGCATTGTTACCATTCATTGATGTATACATAAGCACTGCTTCATTTAAATCATAGGAAGATTAAAGGAGCCCTGGTAAGGAGCTGTGCTACCAACTCAAAGGCATGTGGTTCAAATTCACCGACTGCTCTGCGAGAGGAAAATGGGCAGTCTCCTCCTCTGTGATTTACTGCCTCTGAAAAACTGCCGGAGGGTCAACTATGGGACAGTTCCAATTTGACAGTATATAACAACACCAACAGTGGCATAGTGGGTTAAATGCTGGGCTGCTAACTGAAAGGTTGGTGGTTCAACCCCACTGGCTACTCTGTGGGATATTAAGTAATGCAGGGTGGGTTGAATTTATTCAGAAAGATTTAGCTTTGTTAATTTTTTTAAACACACAGTAATAAAGAGCTAGCATTCTAAACTGACTGTTCTTTCAGTGGCAGGACAAATAATATTCTCTAAATTATCCAGTTTAGAAATATACAAAAATTTGGTTTTTAGCAAAAATAACCACGAGCATGTATTAATTATATCTGAGCAAGAAGTAACACAATTTTCAGCCTACCTGAAATCACAGGCTGTAGTAAATTCTGCTCCTCCACCTAATGCCCGTCCTTGAACCAGTGCAACACTCACTAATGGCAGTCTGAATATGTATGGGGGAGGAAAAATGGAAAAAGAATGGGTGTTAAGAGTTTTCATTTCAACTTGCATGTTATAAAAGAATTTAAGTTGCAATGAAAAGTGAAATTATTGCACTGGGTTTATAACAAACACAAGTCAGAGATCATTGGAACTAGAGACTGCACCATGAAGAAAACCAAGCACTGCTGAAGAGATAATAAACCATATTAAATGCTATGTAAATTTATCAAACTATCTCCCTGAATCAATGCATATTTGTTTTAACTACAGCCATGATGTCATCTTCTTCTGAATAAATCGGAGTTTTTTTAATATATGGCAGCTCCTGGAACTTTCCAGCAGCTGTCTATCAATAATATAATTCTATGTTACATTTTCTTAGTCCATTATATTGATTGTGAGGTGAAGGTGGGAAAACTAGGACTATTCAAAGAAAGGAAATGTAATACAGAAGAATGAATTACAGAACTGTCTTTCTGAAGGATCCTATTAAAAATGTTTTCATTATTCCCTGAGGTGATCTTCAGACTAATAAAAAGAATGGTTCGGTGGTAAATCATAGAAAATCAGTTATTAGAGACCTGGTGGATTAGCAGGTAAAGAGTTGCACTGCCAATTCAAAGGCAAGTGGTTTGAATCCACCAGCAGTTTACGAGAGAAAGATGAACAATCCCCTTGCATGCAATTTATGACCTCTAAAAACCTGGAGAAGAGTCAGTGATGAGTTGGTTCAGACTCAAAAGCAATAAACAATGAATAATAATGTAAAAGTAAATGTCTTAAGTTTCCTTTTTGTAAAGGCCTCTCTTTCGGGCATGTGTATTATTAAAATGTAAACTTAAAATATCTTAGAAATAAGATTATTTTTGTGAGTGGAAACAAAAATGCAAAGCTGCAGGTCTAAAGTAATTGAAAATTCCCTAACACATACTGATTGGAAAATCAGTTATTAATTTTTAACTAGTGCAAATAATGGAATAATGAGTTATTTTTGGTCTTTAAAAGGTCATATTATAAAAACAGATACATTACCTCATGAATCTTGTTAAGGTGTTTTGCATGTACATACATAATGCTACTCCATCCTTTAAAAACAAGCATAAACACAAAAGTAAAATGCTAATTAAAATACTTTCAAGATTTAGAGTGATGAAACAAAAATACACACCTAACTTTTTAATATGAGGCTTCTATTCAAAACTCTTTGAAGCTGTCTGAATGCACATGGTGCTAGTTTGGTCTTCCCAGAGCTCATTCTGCACAGGTATTACAGCTATTAGATAGATCCGATTAGATCAAATGTCCCATACTATTTGGCTTGTAAGTTAAGAGTGTATGAGAGGAAAGGTATAGGAACTATCTTTGACTAAATCTAGTAATAAATGTTGGAGAGGATGTGGTGAGCTAGGAACTCTTATACAATGCTGGTGAGATTGAACAATGGTACAATCACTCTGGAAGTCAGTTGGCACTTCCTCAAAAAGCTGACCACAGAAATTCCATATGACCCAGCTAGTCTACTGCTTGGAATGTACGCCAAGAAAATGAGAACTGAGGCACAAATGGAGATCTGTACACCAATGTTCACAGCAGCATTATTCACCATCACAAGAACATGAAAACAGCCCCTATTGTCCAACCACAATCGAATGGACTGAGAAGTATGGTACATTCATACAATGGAATAGTATGCAGCACACAGGAGCAATGATTTTGTAAATTATTATCTAAATTGGGAGGGACTGGAAAGCATTTTGCTGAGTGAATAAACTCTGTCCACAAAGATAACTATTATATAAAACCATTATTGTAGAATGAGTATGAAGATCCAAAGGGGGGGGGGAATGGGAGGGTGGAAGCAGAGGGATGAGGATGTGGGGAGGGGGTGGCATTAATCATGGAGTTGTACAATTTGATGGGGGGATGAGGGAAATTGGAAGAATCTGGTCTGAAAAACAATGCATTAGAATTTTGTAAATAAACTAGCATGAAATTTAAAATAAGACTGTAATCCTTTAACAATATAAACATTTTTTAATAGGACAGGAAGATGAGAAATGATGAGAGATGTTAAATTTTGATTTTTTGTATGTTTGAGGCTTTTATCTTAGGTGCACAAATCTCTCAACTCCCTAACCAATATCTTAAAAGCAGCTTAACTGACTTTTCTTCACCTCATATACTTTTTTCCACCCAGTGTCATGTAGTTTTCTTTTTTATTATTGTCTGATACTAACTCTATGCTATAAGCAGCACAGGAGTCAGTTTCAATTACTTTCCTTTTATGACCACCTAGACTAGTGTTAGGATCTGATGGGAAAGGGATCTGGAGGTTTGTCATGTAGTTTTCAACCCTTTCCCAAAACCCTCAGGGGTTACTAATAGCCCATCAGATTAAATAAATACCTTTTATTTATTCCCATCTTCCCTGATCTAACTGTGGTACATTTCTTTAGCTGATTTTTTCAATGTTAGGTTTTTGTCTTCTCGGATTCTACTGACTTATCTCTCTTGATTCTCTTCATCTTTCTTTGATTATCCTTTTCCAATTTTCTTCCTTGTATCATTTTATTCATCTAATCCTCTAAATCCATAAGCTGCTCTGTGGAAGAAGGTTCGGTAATCTCCTCTTGTTTGATTAACAGCCTCTGAAAACCTGCCAGTGGGTCAGCTATGGGTTGGTTCTGGCTCAAAGGTATACAACAACAACAACAAATCCTCTAAATAGGGAATTCTGGTGGTGAAGTGATGAAGCAGTTGTGCTGCCAACCCAAAGGCCGGCAGTTCGAATCCACCACCTGATCCAAGAGAGAAGAAAGGGCAACTCCTCCCTTGTGATCTGCATCCCCTGAAAACACAATGGAGGGTCAGCTACAAGAGTCAACAATCCTCTCAATAGGAAGTTGTGGTGGTGCAGTTTGTAGGAGGCTGCACTGCAAAGCAAAAGGCCTCTCTGATGGTGTGAATCTACCTATAGCCCCTTGAGTGAAAGACAGGCAACCTCCTGTTCAATCAATAGCCTCAGAAACCCAATGGAAGATGAGCTCTGAGTGAGTTCCATTGATCATTACAGACTATACTTAGGAACTTCCCATATACAGTCTCTGTTGTTGTTAAGTACTGTCAAGTCAGAGCCAACCCATAGCTGACCTTCAGTAGGTTTTCAGAGACAGTAAATGGCACAGGAGAAGACTGCCCATCTGCCTCCTACAGAGCAGGTGGTGGATTCAAACCATGTGCCTTCAGGTTGGGAACACAGCTCATTAATACTAAGCCACTACAACTCCCCATACTGTTTCTAGTTACTAAGATCATCATGTCTTAAATAGATCATACATGATAGATATTGCTGTTTTATATTGTCCATGTTATGAAGTTATTTGTAACATCAAAATGTATGTTAAAATCCTGCCCCCAATTGTATGGCAAAAATGTTTCTTTGTTATGTTAATCAGTTTAAAGTGTGTCCTAAATCTAACTGGACAACAATTACTTACTAGTATATTCCTTATATTTATATAAGCAAAGCAACACCTTTTTCAGTAATAGATAACTGATAAACGTGTAGACTCTAATGCCTATTCCATGCAGCACTTGCCTCTGGAGTTCCCAGTGCTTTCACAGCATTCAGATCAGATCCTGAGGAGAAAGTATTGTTTGCCCCTCGCACAATAACTCCTTTCCCCTCTGTCCAATTTTCCAATTCAATGACTTTTTCTAGAAGTTGGAGCATCATAACACCTGCCAAAGGCAACAAGAGACATTACAAACATTACAAACACATGTAAGATAAAAGCAGAAATAATTCAGAAATGGTAATATGCAAAGCAAGCCACTAAAGGGATATACTTTATAAATTATCTACTAAATATCTCTCAAATCTATTGTGCTGGTAATTTGGAATATACAAAAGAGGTATAAATGTGTATGACAGTCCCTTCTTTTAACCAGTCTCCAATTTGTTCGTTGTATCTGTCTATCCATTTTGGTTAAGAAATCATACAAATATAATTACCTAGAACAATTAAAAGAATGTATCATACATATCTCTTAGGAAAAGAAAACAAAGTGGTACCAAGAAAACAAACAAACAAACAAACAAAACCATTAGATTAAAGATAAAAGACGGAGACGACATTCACAGTAGTACATTTGAAAGATGTTATATATGTTTTCAACAAGCTTATCAAGAGTTAGGACTAAAACATATGACCATAAGATCTTATGATATATTAATGCATTGACAGTTTACAGAAAAAAAGGTGAAAATCCTACCCTACTTACTTATTGGTAGCATAATAATAGGATGTTATTTAAAAAAACAACAACACAGAAAATATGATCTTGTTCCAAAGCTGACAAAATGCTGTGAGGAGCCCAAGGTACATTGTACAACAGCTTCAGAGACTAATAATAGAGTGCCTGTCAGCCATCAAGTCTATGAGTTCTTGATCAGACTATCAGTTTTATGTAATTCTGAAATTCTGCTGGAGAGTTGTTTATCACAGACAAATTTAAACTGGAAACAATAACGCTGTCATCTTAAGATCTTTTAAGTAGTAACTTTTGGGTATGTTTATTTTTTTATGATTTTCCTTAACAGGAGTGATTTCATGTTCCTCATTCTACGAAAGTGCTTCAGAAGCTTAATAAAAATCTTAGTAGGGGTTAGAAATGGCAAAGAATTTGTTTTTACAAGGTCCCAGCAGTAATTATGTACCCTTCTTCAGAATATAAACCCCAAATGCCAAAAACTAGTCTTTGCCATTTTCTGAAGTAAATAGCAGTGTTGTATTCACAATAAATGATAAGTTGCCAACTCACAAATGACTAATGCAGCGATCCTTTCTAATTTTTAATTATGACTTAGCTAAAACAGTAATGGTTTCCAAAAATATCCTAAGTGTGTGTTTTAGAGCCGATTTCTTGTGCTCTCAAAGAATTTACAATCTAGCAAGAGAAACAAAACAAAACAAAAAATACACACTGAGAAAAGAATAAATCTGGATGGGTAAATACGGAGCTCCAATCATGCATAATACTTAAGCTTCTAAAACATGTTGGACTTGAGTATGAAAAATTTATAATTATTACTTAATCTTTTTGCTATTTTAAAATAAAATTTAAGAATCAGAAGAAACCTTTAAAAGTTGAGTGACTTTCAAAAAAAGACCCTTGGGGTAGGATACTGCCTCACTCCTCATTGTCCTAATTCAACCCAACCCAACCCAACCCTACTATTCAAGTCAAAAGAGTCATGCTTTCATGTTATGCATCAAATATTGTAAATATGCAATATAATATTATTTGTTTCTTTTATTCGAAAAAATAAAAACTCAAACCCACTGCCACTGAGCTGATTCTGTCTCATAGGCCTGGGAGAATAGGGCTATTCCATATGGTTTGTGATATAGAACCCTCCACAAAGACAAAGTTCTATATCCTCCTTTAGTGAATAGTGATGGGATCTTAAAAGCTTGCGAGCAATCAGCTAAGCTTTTGGTTGTCTCACTGTATGAAAAAAAAAAAAGGAAGAAAAGTAAATATACACAGATACATTTAGTGCAAAGGACTAATGAACTATCTGTTCAGGTTTGTCTACATTCCTGAAACCAGAAGAACTATAGAGTGACCATCTACTACCACTGACCACTCTGAAAGGGATCACAATAGAAGATTCTGGAGAGAATGAGGGGAAATGTGGCACAAAAAATTAAAAGCATAATAAAAAAAGGGGGGATACATTTATTGGTCCAATAGAGATTGGTAAAATCCCAAGACTAAGGCTCGTTGTCACCCTTTAAAGCTAAACAAAAAATCACTGTCATGGCTCAACTTTCAAACAGCAGATAAGCCAGTAATAACTGTTATACGCCTTTGAGTCAACTCAGACTTGGAGATCCTATAAACAACAGATTGGAACCTTGCCTTATTCTGTGTCATCCTCATCATCTATGACATACTTGAGTCTATTATTAAAGTCACAGTATCAGTCCATTTTGTTGAAGGTCTTTCTATAACCACATCACAGGGTCAAAATAGCAGCATTTGTCCAAGGACAAAGCTTTGAAAATAGGAAGGGATTAACAGAAGATTTCAGAAGAACCCTTTAAGAGCTGGATTAATAGAATTTCCAGAAGTTGTGGTATATTCACACAATGGAATACTACGCTGCTTTGAAAAACAAGGAACTCATGAAATATTATACAAAATGGATGACTCTAGAGGACATTATGCTCAGTGAAATATCTCAGTCACAAAAGGACTTCCTAGTGCCACTGTTGAAAAACAGGCCATCGGGGTTGAGGGGAGACTGAGAAAGATGGGATAAATTATGTATACTGCATTGAAACAGATGAGGTAGAGAACTGTTTAAAAAGGGTATATGATTAGGTATTATTGTCATGACAGGAGTCCAGAACGAAGGGTGCATAGTGGAATGGACTTGGGGGCAAGGGATTGTATAACAATGAAATAAATTTTCTTTTACTTTTCAAAGAGAAGAGCGAACTGGGGTGGGGGCAGGTTGGGCAGGGAGTAAAGTGCAATAATGAATGAATGGAAACCCAAAGTCTCTGTAAACTTGCATTAAAATTAGTTTTAAAAAAGGATTAATGAAAATGAGAATTTCAGAGAAGTGGTGGGAGTAAATTGTGGCTATTATAATTAATGCTATGAAACAAAATATTTACAAATGGTTAAAAAATTTACTTTGCTTTTATTCAAATCATAATGGAGGGGATAAAGGTTTATTCATCCTTGGACACTGAATAGGGGGCATCATAAGTCAGAATCACTTCAATCACAATGGGTTTAGTTTGGGTTTAGTATTAAAATTTCTAAACCAACTGAAGGCATTCTGAGACATTGTTGAATGAAGTAGCCACAAACCATACGTAAGCACTAGATACGTAGCTAATCCAAATGGAGATGCACATAAATCATAAAAAACACACTAGATTTCAAAGATACAGTCAGGAAAAAAAAGAAAATTATCTCATAAATAATTCTATAATTATAATATACTGAAGTGCTATTTTGGACATACTGAACCACATAAAACGTTATTAAAATTTCTTTTACCTGTTTGTTGTCACATTTTAAATAAACTACTAGAAAATTTAGGGAGCTCTGGTGGCTTAATGGTAAGGAGTTCTACTACCAATCCCAAGGTGCACAGTTCAAATCCATCAGATGGGCAATCTCCTCCTGTGAAATTTATTGCTTCTGAAAACCAGTTGAAGGTTCAGCTATGAGCCAGTTCTGACTCAACAGTATAGAACAAAAACAACTAGAAAATTTAAAATAATATATGTAGTTTATTTTTGTTCCTTGTGTTATATACACATGACATACCTGCATATCCTAATGGTCAGCTCCAGTTTAGAGCTGGAGAAACTATTTAGAGAAACTGTTCTGAAATTCTACAGAGAAAAGTCATCTTGAATTTAAAAAACCACTGCAGATCATTTAAGTTTACAGTCCATTGAATTGGGTCTGTATTTATGATTAAACATAAAGCAGAAACAGTAATTTACTGAGATGTTTTTTGTAGCCAAATACAACTCATAACTGTAATTACAATACATAAGGCACAGAATTGGTTAAGCAGAGATGAACAAAATCACTCTGAAAGTGCTAGGTATTATACAAAATAATTGCAACATAGTTCAAATTTGCATTTCAAAACACAATTAGAGACACCACAAGACTTGCGCCTTAAAGTCTTTTGAATACACAATTCTTACATTTCAAGAGTCTAGCCTATCAAAGATACGGTTTTCATCATTTCTATGAATTGGGGAAAGGTCAATAAACACATAAAGGCAATGTTTAAATTAACCAATGGAATTATATAATTTACTTTCTTGTTGTTCTTGCTCTACCAAAAATACTACAACTTTCAAGCAGGAACAAAAACACATATAGGCAAATTAAAACAATTCTTTCACTAGCAAAAGGAAGAACTCCAGTACCTGAGAATGCATTCATTTTACTTGGATTGTTCAGAGTAAGAATGCCAATGCCATTTTCTTCCTTCTGAAGGTCAACAGATCCACCAGCAAATTGCTGAAGTTTTTTTTTAACTTCTTCCTCGTGGAAGCCATGAGATGTATTGTAAAGTGACAACCCAGTTTGATGTAACAATTTTGTCCTTGAAGACAAAGATGTCTTCAAAAGACTTGTTGCCATTTCTAGAAAAGAGAAAAAAGCAAGTTTGGATATACAAGAGACATTCACTTTTTATAATATTACACTTTAATGAGCCATACCGCCAGTCCTGTTCAATTGAGAATCCTTCCTCACCTCCAAAGAGCACTCTTTCAGAAGACTACCTCAAATTAATTTCCTTCCTCTCTCATCAAAACAAATAATTTACATAGTTTATCATTTTTAGTATATCACGAATAGATGATGACATAATTACAGTGAATTTTCTGGGATCTCAAACATTACAAAGTCTTAGAAAAATGTTGCTGTCCTTCGTTTAGCACCACCTCCTGCCTCCAACGTAGTCTCTCTCAAGCAGGGCATTTCTTTTTGCCTAACTCTTTAGGTTTGCCAAAATTTAATAATAAATTCAGTTATGTATGTTCCCTTGGACACAGTATTTATGTAGAAATGCTACATGAGAATTCCCACTATGTAAAAGAACTTTATTCTTAGCATTATCCTTACATGCAAATGTATTTTCACAGAAAAGCAAGAGAGGTTCTGGAGAAAATGGGGAAGCAAACAGCAACAGATGAGTCTTCTTTTTTCTTTCTCTGGTTTCTGTTGCTCTTCTCAGTGTATATATTCATCCAGTATCATTTCATCTCCACCCATGTTGTTGTTGTTGTTGTGTGCTGTCCAGTCAACTATGACTCATAGTGACCCTATGAACAATGGCTCTGAACCTTGCCCTATCCTGAACCAACCTGGCCGTCTCTGACACACCTGACCCCACTGTCTTGGTCACTGTGTCAATCCATCTTATTCACAGTTTTCCTCTCCTGCACTGACTCCCTATCTTTCTAACCACGATGTTCTTCTCAAAGGACTGGTCCCTCCTGGTAACATTCCCAGAGCATGTAAGGTGCAGTTTTAAAATTTTGCCTCTACGGAGTAACCTGTTTTCACCTTCTCCAGGACAGATTTGTTTGTCCTCTGGGTAGTCTGTGGTATATTCAATACTCTTCTCCAGCACCGTAACTCAGACATTGATTCTCAGATGCGTAGTAAGCTACTGAAAAGACTATGACCTGGATCAGGTGCACCTTATTCTCTTGACTGATAATGTTGCTCTTTAGCCCTCTTGAGAGGTACTTGACAGCAGATTTTCCCAATGCAACTTGTCTTTGATTTCCTGACTGCTGGTGGAAAGGATATTGGTTGTGGATCTGAGGAAGATGAAATGGTTAACCTCAATCTTTTTCTCCATCTATTCGTAATGCTGCCTATTGGCCCAGTGGTGAGTCCTTGCTCTTCTGCAACAAACACATGATATTGTCATCTGTCCATATGTTTCCTCTCCATAAAAACTTCTTTTGTTGATGCAGAATATACAGTCATAAAAATATGCAAATGGCAAAGTATGGCTCAATACAATTCCACAAGGTGAACACATTCAAGCAAATGAAACTAGATTAAAAATAAAACATTACTTGAACCTCAAAAGGGCCCTTGTAACACTCTAAGGTCACCACATCTCCATTAAAGCTAACAAATAACTTCTAATACCTAATAGAAAGAAGCCTGCCTGCTTTTGATTTTTTAGAAACTGAATAATCCTTTTTAAGTGCCTGGCTTCAATTCTATGTTACAACATCCTTCATTGTCTTAGGTTTAATTATAGTTTTTTTAAAAAAGTCTTTTGTTTTCAATGCTATATTCTGTTTTAAGAATATGACTCTCATGAAGATCGACAGCATTAGAAATTCAATGGAGAGTTGCTAAAAGTCAACATCAACTTGACGACTATGACTTTGTTGTTGTGCACCACTGAGTTGGAACAGACCCATAGCTGACACTCTGGTGGGTTTTCAGAGGCAGTTACTGGCACGGGCAGAGACTGCCCATCCTTCTCCCATGGAGCAGCTGGTGGATTTGAATTGTGTGCTTTCAGGATTGCAGCACACCATGTGACAAGGCCACCAGAGCTCCCTGATGACAATGATTAGTAGTTAGTAAAATGGTAATATACTTGGGCTGTTTCCCCTTTAGGGAATTACAAATACTGCTGCTTTTGTAAACATCACACTATTGTTAGGTGCTATCAAGTCTCCTACAACTTACAGTGAGCCTATGAACCACAAATATGAATCATACCCTATCCTGTGGCTACTATGCTTAATGTAGTTTGTGTCAACTCATCTTGTTGAAGGTCTTCCTCAATTTCTCCACCTTTCCTAGAGTGGTATCTTATTTCAAGGACTAGCAACAATGTCAATCTAGAGACTAAGGTGTGCCTAATCCAGGCCATGGTCTTCACAATTACTTGTTATGCTTCAGAGAGCTGGACAATGACTAAGGATGACAGAATAATCGGTGCCTTCAAGTTCTTGTGCTGGAGAAGAGCCTTGAACATACCATGGACTGCCAAGAAAACAAATAGGTCTATCTTAGAGAGGGTGAAACCAAGTTTCTCCTTGGAGACTAGGATTTTGAAGCTCCAGTTCAGGCTGCTTTGATAAGGCTCCAGTTAACAGATGCTGCCCTGGATGTGCTCACCAAGTTGTGCCAAGAAATCTGGAGAACCACCACTTGGCCAACTGACTGGAAGAGATCTCTATTTGTTCCTACCCCAAAGAAAGGTGACCCAACAGAGTGTGGAAACTACAGAACAATCTCATTGATTTCACATGCAAGCAAGATTTTACTG
>NW_006399752.1:338290-356218 GCF_000299155.1 Elephantulus edwardii | reverse complement strand
TTAGGGCTGTTGGACATAGGGTCACTATGAGTTGCAAGCGACTCAACGGCACATAATAACAACAACAACATCTCACTTACTTTGGGCACATGGCCAGGAGAGACTGGTCCTTGGAGAAGCACTTCATGCTCAGAAGGGTGGAGGGACAGTGCAAGAGAAGAATACTTTGGATGAGACAGATTGATACAGTAAAGGGGTAAGGGGGATTAGTATGTCAGAATTAGTGAGACTGGCTTAGAACAGGAAGGGTTCAGAGCTGCTGTACACAGTGTTGCTATGGATCACAGTCAACTTGACGGCACATAACAACAATAACAACAGTCCCTCCTGACAACATGCCCCAAGTTATTGTTAGATGCCGCAGGATTGAGTATGACTCATGGTGACCCTATGAACAGCCAACCTGAATAGGACAGACTAAGTTTCACCGTCGTCGTTTCTAAGGAACACTTTGGATCACTTCCTCCAAACAAGCACCCAAGCAAACAGATTTGTTCTTTTGGTAGTACACAGTATATTCAATACTCTTCTCCAATACCACAATTCAAAGGCACTGATTCTTCTTTGGTCTTGCTTATTGTCCTATTTCCAGATGAATAGGGAACAGTTTAAAAGATCATGACTTGGATCAGGGGCACTTTAAGTCTTTAAATGTATATCCTTGCTTCTAGCACTTTGCAGCGATCCTTCACAGCATACTTTCCTAATGCAACGTAACTTTCAACTTCCTGACTCCAGTTACCAGAGGTTACATTAAGCAAATCTGTTGTCAAGATCGCTTTAAGGCACTGAACAGTAAGGATTATCAGTTTGAAGGCTAATGTGCACCTGATCCAAGTCATCATCTTTCTAACTCTTTAACTGTTGTTGTTAGATGCTGTTAAGTCGAGTATGATATAGTGACCCTATGAACAACAAATCTGAATAGTGCCCTATCCCATGCATCCTCACAGTCGCTGATACACTCAAGCCCATTGCTACAGTCACTGTGTCAACCCACCTGGTCATCTTCTCTTTCATAATCCCTCCACTTTCCCAAGCATGATGTCTCTTTCCAAGGAACACGCACAAAGGGAGATGAAGCTTCATCATCTTTGCAGCAAGGAGCAGTCTGGCTGCACCACCTCTAAGACATATCTGCTTACTCTTTTGGCAGTCCATGGGATGTTCAGCTCTCTTCTCCAATATCACAGCTCTAAGGCATCAATTCTTCTGTCATCCTTATTCATTGTCCAGCTCTCAGAAGCACAGCAAGTGATTGAAAAGACCATGGCCTCAATCAAGTGCCTTTTAGTCCTCAAACCATTTTATATGCATGTGAAAACGGAACATGAATAAGGAAGACTCAAGAGCTGATGCCTTTGAACTCTAGTGTAGTGGGAGATAATGGAATATAACATAGACCAATAAAAGAAAAAGTAAATTTGTCTTGAAAAAAGTATAAATAGGGTGCTGCTCCTAAGAGGCAAGGACGATGAGAGTGTCTCACATAGTCTGGGCATATTGTTAGGAGGGATCACTTACAGTCCTTGGAAAAAAAGATATTATGCATTTGGAAATGCAAAGATCAGTGAACGATAGAAAGACCACTGCAGCAATGGCTTGAGCATTGTGAGGGTGGCACAGGACTGAACATGGTTTTGATCAATTGTTCAGTGTCCCTAAGAGTCAGAATCAATTCAAAAGAACTTAAGATATAACAACTCTTCCTATTCCTCTCTCAGTAACCTGGCAAATCTCAATCAGCTTAAAAATTTAATTCCTGTCTTCTAAGTGATTTTCTAGACATAGCAAAGCACTTTTTTCTTACTGCAGTGTCTTCTCGTTGTTATTAGGTGCTATTGAGTTGAGTATGACTCACAGTGACCCTATGAACAACAGATCTAAATACTGTCCTATCTGGTGCCATCTTCACTATCGCTTGATCTACCTATCTATACACTTAAGCTGATTGCTGCAGTCACAGTGTTAGTCGATCTCTCTGGGGGTCTTCCTCTCCTTTGCTGGTCCTCCACCTTTCTCTATACAAGCATAATATCCCTCTACAGGGAACAATCTTTCCTAGCAATGTGTCCAAAGTCTGAGAAATGAAACTTTATCATCCTTGCCTATAAGGCGCACACTGGCTGCCCCTTTTCTAAGACATATCTGTTTTTTCTTTCAAACACTGGGATATCCCATACTCTTCTCTAACACCACAACTCAAAGGCATCAGTTATTCTGTCATCCTTATTCACTGTCAGATGCATAAAAAGTGATTGAAAAGACCATGGTCTGAACCAGGTGCACTTTAGTTTTCAAAATGAAATCATTGCTCCTCAGTGTTTTGGAAGGTCCCTGACAATGACCCAAAGATTAAATCAGACTGCTTCAATCCTTTCTCCATCTATAATAATTTTGACAGTTGATCTTGGTTTGAGGAGCTTTGTTTTCTTGATGTTGAGATGTTATCAATACTGAAGGCTGTGATCTTTTATTTTTTGCAGCAAGCGTTTCATATCTTCCTTATTTTTAGAACAAAAAGTTATGTCATCTACATGACTCAGGTTGTTGATAAGTCTTACTCCCATATTGATGCCACATTCTTTTTATAGAGTCCAGCTTCACGAATTATTTCCTCACCTCACAGAGTGAATAGGTTTAAAGAAAGGATACCACCCAGATGCATACCCTTCCTGATTTTAAACCCCATGTTGTTCCCTTGTTCGTTCAGACAACACGTTCTCAGTCTAGGTGTAGATTTTGTATAAGCACAATAAAGGTTTACTAGGTATCCTGGGATTTCCATTCTTCTCAATGTTAGCCATAGTTTACCATAATTCACACAGTCAAATGCCTTTGCATAGTTAATAAAACACAGGTAAATACTCTGGTATTCTCTGCTTTTAGCCAAGATCCATCTGGTAACAGCAATGGTACCCCTGGTGCCAAAGCATCTTATAAATTCAGCCTGAATTTTAGGCAGTTCCCCGTCTATGCACTGTTCTAGACATTTTTGGATGCTCTTCAGTAATATTTTGCTTGCTTGTGAGATTAATAAAAATGTTTGGTAATTTCCACAGTGTGTTGGATTGCTCTTCCTGGGAATGGAAGCAAATATGGATCTCTTCCAGCCAACCTAGCACACCATAATAGATCATACTAACAAATTATACACACTACTTTGAATTTACTTTTTCACCTGTCTTTTTCTCTGGGCAGGAAGCATCCTGAGAACAGTTCTCTGAGTTATATACCCTGTGAGGCTAAGACCTAGTATAGTGTTCAACATAAAAAATATTTCATAGTTAATAAGGAAGAATAGAAAAAAAAATCTAAAAACTAGCAGTTAGTAAAATAGAGTATCACAGCGTTTTAAAAAATCTCTAATATGTCATTAAAAAGCATCAGAAAATAGGTAACACAACTTCATAAATAAGGTTCTAATAAAATCTCACTTCTTTCACTTTAAACTATTCATTCTCACTTGACATTTCTGGCACAGTTCTCAGCAGAATACTTACTACTTTATAAGTATCTACACAGAGAACATGTTGTGGTGGTGGTGGTTGTTGTTATGTGCTGTCAAGTTACTTACAACTCACTGCAATCCTACATATAATAGCCCAGAAACCTGCCGTATCCTGTGCCAATCTTATTGTCTCTCACACACATACCCTTATTACTCCAGTCACTGAATCCATTCATCTCATGAAGGGTCATTCTCTGTTGTGCTGCCCCTCCAGCCTCTAAAGCAAGATGTCCCTCTCCAATGACTGGTCCCTCCTTGCAACATGCCAAAGTATGTCAGACAAAGCATCAAAATCCTTGCCTCCAAGAAGCAGTATGAACAGGACAGACGTTCATTCTCTTGGCAGTCCATGGTATAGTTAATACTCTTCTTCAGCACCACAGCTCAAAAGCATCAATTCTTTTTCTATAAACCCTAGTCATTGTCCAGCTTTCTAAAACAGAGTACATAGTAGAATGTATGTAATAGAGTACATAGTCCAAATGGATAAACTTTAAGAAATTCATATTCATATTTCAAACTTCCACCTATTACAGTGATTTATAAACAGAATATTTGAAACAAACAAAATCAAGATTTTTCTTACATTTCCTCAAAGAGACTAAAATGAAATGAATTTTTGGTAAATTATTTATGCTCAGCTTGTAATCAAAAGTCAACAGTTCGAAGCTACCAGTTCTTCTAAGGACAAACATGGCAGACTATCTCTGTAAAGACTACAATCTTGGAAACTCAATGGGCCATTTATTTTATTTTTCACATTCTGTACTGATAAAAGAACAAATAAATGTGTCTTGGAGAAAGTGGAGCCAGAAGGCAAAGATGATGAAGCTTTGTCTCATATACTTTGAGAATGTTGTTAGGAGGGTCTAATCCTTAGGCATCATAGTTGAAAAGGTGGAAGGAGAAGAGATCCCCAACCCTAAGAACTGACACAGTGCCTTAAGCAATGGGCAGAGTTGATGAAGATGACACAGAATAGGACAGGGTTTAGATTTGTTGTTCATAGAGTTGCAATGAGTCACACTTGAATAAATGGCATCTATCAACAGACCCAAAATCAGTGTTTCCAAAGTCTGTGGACAAAACAGGTAAATATATCAAAATACAGCATTCCGCTGGACTTCTGAAATCTTTAAATGAACTATCTTTAAAACAAGGTGTTATTCTTTAGATTATTTAAGACAAATACTAGCCAGAATTCTCCTGCATTATGAAAATTAAGACTGAATAGTTTCTTTGCATATGAACTGTTACACTATACTGACATTAAGTTTTCGTAGCTAAAACATTCCTAAAAAAGGTTCTTAGTGTACAGACATAAAAATACATAAAGAGATTTAATAACAAAGTATTTCTAGTTAATACATATTTACAAGCCTGTTTAATACTTGTTCTTGTTGTTTGTTGTGTACCACTGAGTCAGAACTGACCCATAGCTGACCCTCCAGTGGGTTTTCAGAGCCAGTAATGAACTTGGAGAAATATATATAAAGGGCCTTTGTATTTAAAAGTCCGTTGGGCCCGAGGGCTTAGTGTTATTTAATTTTGGAGGAACATTCTTCTAAGTTGTACAGCACTAATCTGTCAATTTGCTGTACTGAGGTAATCTTGGTTTGCTGTGAAGCTGAACCTTGTGCCACTGGAGAGTCAAATGTCATTTATGGCTGCCATGGTGGAGACAGGTTTGTAAGCAGGAGCGGCATCCACTTCCTAAATCACATGCCTCTAGAAACTCTATGGACCTGGAGAAATGAAGATAGTTATAGAAAGGCTTCAGGCCTTTAGGTCATAGGGTCACTATGAGTCATGCTTGACTCAATGGCACTCAACAACAACAATCACACAGGAAGAGATTGCCCATCCTTCTGTGAAAAGCTGGTAGAACCAAGACAAATGCCTTAGGTATTACAGCAGATTCTTATGACTAGACCACCTAATGTTGTTGTTGTTGTATTTGACCAAATTTCCCTCACAAAGTCCTTGGATGTATATATGGGTTCAGTGAAACCTTAAACAGTTTCTGTAACTTTCCCCAAACAGGAAACAATCTACTCAATAGGTAGTAAAGTTAATATTTTGTAACTACAGTTACAGATATATGAGTGACAGCTACAGATCTGACCCGATCTGCCTTCTTCACATCCTTAACAACCGTGCTCCAGAGAAACACACTGGTTTTGAGCCAAAGTACTTCAGTCAAAACATGATTGCTTTTTATGTTGCTGTTACGTGCCAAGTCAATTACAACTCATGGCAACCCTATGCACAATAGCTGTGAACCCTGCTCTATGTTAAGCCAATCTCACTGTCTCTGATGCACCTACCCTCATTCACCCCAGTTGTTTTGTCAATCCACCTCATGCAGGGTCTTCATCACCTGCGTCATCCCTCGACCCTTCCAAGCATGATATCCTTCTCCAAAGACTGGTCCATGATGGAATCTCAACATCCTTGTCTCCAAGGAACAGGTTGGTTTCACCTTCTCCAGAACAAATCTGTTAGTTCTCTTGGCAGGCCATGGTATGTTCAATACTCTTTTCCAGCACCACAACTCAAAGGCATCAATTCTTTTATCAACTGTGGTCACTGTCAAGCTCTCTGCTTCATAGCAAGTAATTGTGAAGACCATGGCCTGGATCAGGCACACCTTAGTCTCTAGACTGATATTCCCACTCTTTAGAACTCTGGAGAGGTTCTCTGAAGGCCAATTTTCCTAATGCAATTTGTCTTATGATTTCATGACTGCTGGTGCCAAGAGTGTTGATTGTGAAATTGAGCAAGCTGAAATTGTCTCAATCTCCTCTCCATCTACCATGATGCTACCAACTGGCCTAGTGGTGAGAATTTTCATTTTCTTGATATTGAGCTTCAATACATAATGCAAACTAAAGTCCTTGACCCTCTGCATCAAATGCTTCAGGCTAGCCTCAGTTTCGGCAAGTAAGGTTGTGTCATCTGTGTAACGCAGGTTGTTGATGAGTCTTCCTCCAATCCTGATGCTACATTCTTCCTCATAAAACCCAGTCTCTCGAATGATCTATTCTGCAAACAGATTGTAAAGGTATGGAGACAGGACACATCCCAGATGCACTTCTTTCCTGATTTTGAACCATGCAGTGTTTCCTTGCTCTGTTCTGACAACTGTCTCCTGGTCTATGTATAGGTTTCACACGAGCACAGTCAAATGTTCTAGGATTCCAATTGTTTTCTATATATAATAAAGTTATCCTAACTCCATCAATATTGCTCATTTTGGATACTCCCGATTCTGTTCTTGTTTTTCCTCTCTAGTAGATCCTCTTACCATAAGGCTGGTGTGGTAAAAAGAATCTGAAGCTGCCTTCAATTTGGTAAGTTCTTTATCCTGAGAAGGTCAAGTGTGTAGGACCTTACACCTGCCCCAAGTTTAGAGGAAAATATGTTCTTACAGTCACTTACCTGTTTAGTTCACAAAGCTGGTAGGTGCACTTATACAAAGCCAGTAATACATGCCCAGAGAGTGGCTGGAGTACACTGTATACTAGTTTTGCCCTTGGGAATGAGGGAAATATGAGGCAATCTAATGGAGAAAATGTAAAGAGTTTCTGATTTTCTCATTATGATTTCAGTATAGAAGACATGGATTTAGATGGTTATAATTTGCCTATCTTTTCCACAATATTCTTTTTGGGGAAATGAATAGAGTTAAAACAGAAATCAAGCAGAAATAAAGGCCTATGAAATTATTAGCATTTTAAAATAGTATTGAAAGATGCTATAAGAAGAAGCATCTTCTGTCATTACTATTAAGAGTTTGTCTGCTCTAACTTGACATATGACCTTGCACTCCAACATCCAACAACACAAGGCAATCAGTATGGAGACCATCTGATCTACAGCTTCTAATTCTTACATTATGAGAAATAGAAGGACTTAGGAAACAGTAACATTTCAGGCTCATCAGTAATTTTGGGTCAATCCTGAAAATGCACATTTTTCCAAGAAAACACTGTAATAAATAACTTTCAGCTTTTCCTATATTAAGTCCATATTCTGTTTTATTCTCATTTCTTTTGCCCTTTCAGCTATTAATTTCTCCACCTTTCTCTCCTTCCCTTACTTTCTTTGGTTGTGCCAAAGTATTAACAGAAAATCCCAAGACTGCTTTCTTGTTATTGTTGTGTGCTGTCGAATCATCTGTGACTCATAGTGACCCTATGTACAATAGCCCTAAACCCTGCTCTATCCTGTGCCAATCTTATTGTCTCTGACACACCAACTCCCATTACTCCAGTCACTGAATCAATCCATCTCATCGACGATCTTCCTCTCTAGTGTTGTCCTTCCACCCTCCCAAGTACGACATCCTTCTCCAAGGGCTGGTCCCGCCTTGCAACATGTCCAAAGTATGTCAGATGAAGCTTCAGAATTAGCTTACAAAATCTGCTTAGCTCAACTTCAAGGATGCAAGACCACAAATGCAACAGTAGCCTATTGTTCATACTTTCATCTTAATTCTCTTACTAATTTCTGAGGCTAAACTAGGAAAGAGTTAAATGATGAGGTATCATCAAAAAACCAACCTTTTGCAGTCTGAGTCAATTCCAACAAGTGTTAGCCACTATTAAACCACTGTGTGGTTGCTGTTCTTTATCGACAAGTCAGTAATGGCTCATAGCTGATCCTTTAGTGAGTTTTTAAAGGCTGTAACCACATGGGACAAGAAGGCCCATCTGTCTAAACAAGGTGATTCCAACCACGGGTTTTACTAGGCCATAAGGTCTCTCTATTAAATTACAGTTGTTGTAGTTTACCATCAAGTCGGAACAGACCCACAGCTGACCCTCCGGCAGGTTTTCAGAGGCAGTAAATTGCATGGGAGAAGACTGCATATCCTTCTCCAAAGGAGCAGCTCGTGGATCAGAATTAAACTACCATAGTAACTGAAAGTGCAAGTGAGCAAAGGTTAATATTCAGAATTTGCATAAGCAAGTAGTTAAGAAGTAATTAACCAAGCAATCAGGATTTTGGATTTATTCTAGAATCATCAGGCAATGACAAGTTTCTTAGGCATTTGTAAGTTTCCGTTCACACAAAACGTAATGTTTAAAGTTTGTCATGCAGATGTCTTTTTATCCTTAACTAGATTCCCTCCCACTGCAGAAGCTCACTGCTAAGCCTCTGGAGAGGAGGAGAGAACAGAATCCTTATGGTTACCTGACATCAAAAGTCTCACTTTCCCAAAGAATCTTCAGGTTCAGAACATCCTTAATATGTCTATTCCTCTCATTGCTTAAGGTATTAACTAGCTATTCTCCTAAAATCCTGTATCATACCACATTTTGTAATCACTAAATTTTTAAACAAAGTTACATATCTAAGATGGTTGTTATTATTATGTGCCATCAAGTCGCCTGGGATTCATAGCGACCCCATGTACAACAGCCCTATATCCTGCTCTATCCTGTGCCAATCTTATTGTCTCTGAAACACCTACCCCCATTACCCCAGTCACTGAATCAATCCACCTCATAGAGGATCTTCCTCTCCTGCCTTGTCCCTCCACACTCCCAAGTATGATGTCCCTCTCCAAGGACTGGTCCCTCCTTGCAACATGTCCATAGTATGTCAGACGAAACTTCAGAATCCTTGTCGCCAAGGAGCAGCCTGGCTTACCCCTCTCTAGGACGAACCTGTTAGTCCATAAAAAATGAAAATAAAAATCAGCAGTTTGGTTTTTAGTTGTTTTGTTTTTAATGAAATTCTTTTTTAAAAAATTTTTATTTTTTTTGTGTGTGTGTGTACCATCAAATAGGATCTGACTGGTATAGGAGGAGATTGTCCCTCCCTCTCCAGCAAAACATCTGGTGGATTCAAACCGCACACCTCTGGGATGGCAATGCTGCTTCTTGCCACTAGGCCACCAGAGCTCCCAGCAGTTTGGTTTTGTATCACAATATAAAACCTGCTTTTCAAGTTTCTATTTGATTTAAAGCTTGAATTACACATACAACCTTTCAAACTACATTACATGCCACCCACATCTCTCACTCTCACACAGCCACAATGAACTTCTCAAACGCTTCATTTCAAGTCTCTGTATAGGTGAACTGTCTACCTGTTATGAATCTGTTTACCTGGGTGGCAGAAGCAATCAGCTGCAAACCTAAAGGCTGGGGTTCTGAACCTACCCAGCAGCATCACCGAAGACAGGTCCAATGTTCTGCTTCTGTGAAGATCGCAGCCAAGAAAACACTATGAAGCAACGTAACATATGGAATAAGGTGAAGCTGACTCAAAGATAATGGCTTCTGTCGGTTACACTTTTCTCCAAAGTAATTCCTAGTCACCTGTTCTTACAGCCCTGATTTATATGCATTTTTAACTTTCTAGTCTAACAACCTTGTCATAATCTTTATTCATACTTTGTTGTAATTACTTCCATAACAAAATCTTTCCATTAGATTTAGCGCCTGCCAAACATATAATTGTCAATGATTATCTTAAATTTCAACTACAAATAAAAGCAAACTCACTGTTGTGAGTCTTTAAGACAGCACAGAACTGACCCCCAGGGTGTCGCAGACTGTAAATATTTATCCAAACTGAGCATCCTTCTTCCACTTGGGTGCTAGCAGATACAATCCCCAGACCTTTCTGTTAGCAGTTGAAAACTTAACCAACTGTGCCCACCGTGATTTCCACATTCATACACCGGCTTAAAACTTTGGCTACAAACTACCTCTTCAGCTACCCCGTTCTTCTCATAACTCACCCTTTCTCAACTCCAAGCGGTGACGAATTGGTTTCTGTTACTGAAATGAAATTCACACCACATCCCCACCTATTATCACTTACTTTTGCAGGTCAAATGCCAAGGACGGATCAGCTGATTTATTCTTCCTCCTCCAGTAGATTTCACAACTAGACTTTTTTCTCGCCAAGTAGAAAAAAAAAGAAACTCTAGATCTACAGAGATGAGACTGTTGTTCTTGCCCACTGACAATTTATCTATCTCTACCATCTAAAACCGACCTTGGCGTGCTGTGGGACATGCAAGGAAAGGAAGGTGGAGAGCAGGCTAACTTAGGAAAGGCTTTCCAGCAGCCTTTCCAACCTCTTCTGTAACTCATCTGTGGTTTTAAGCCCCCTTTTTAGATATGTGTGTAACACTGAAAGGTAAGTGCAGGTTAATTTGGAAGAATTCCAGAGTAAGAACCGACATTAAAAGAGCAGCTGGTACTTTTTTTTTCGCTTACAAGTTGGCACCGCGAAACACATGGTATCAGACACACTGTAATTAATACGCAGAAAGACAATTATAGAGGCCTAAGAAAACCGTACCTATTTAGGGCAGGACCTTCAGAATACTCAACGTTTCATTACTGCGTTAAAAACCAAACTTCTGCACGCTTTTTAATAAGCTAATGGTTACTCTTCCAGAAGAGCAGGCAAGTTTTACTCTCTGGCCCACTGTCCTGTAAGAGTATTGGGTTCTGCACCTGAGCTGCGCACAACTTACTGAAGTCACAGCCTCATTCACTTTGCATCTTCCGCGGGCGGCGCTCCGCACCTGCGTCCCAGGACCAGCAGAGGGCAGCGGGCGACGCGGCAGGAACGTAGCGTTGGGAAACTGGCCGTCCTGAGTGTGGGAAAGCCCTGCAGTATCTTCCGCAGCGATATTATCGGGTTTGAGCTCGATGTGACGTTAGGTAAAAGCCGCCGCTCTCAGCTGAGACCTGTGTTGTAGCCCAGGAGGCCACTGGGAGCCGGCAAATTCCTCTTCCGCTTTCCTGCCAGCACTTCCGCTCTCCCGGACCCCACTTCCGTTTCGCCGCCTCTTAGACTCGGGACAGGTTTCGCCCTCATCCACGCTCTCTTGTCCCCTGCCTGGCCTTTCTTCCTCGTTTTCAAACTTGCAAGTACCCTATCCGGCCCGTAGGCTCAGCCCCGCATGGTCCGGCGACCCTTCTGCTTTCCCATGCTTCCTGTCTCTCCCGCACTCCTAGAAGGTTCCCTTCCCTCGCCACTATCCCCCAAATTCTGTCCCTGACCTGCGGCCCTGCCATAATCTCCTGCCCTCCGCCGTGTTGGGAGCTTCCTAGAAAGCCTACTCTTTTTGCATTTGTTTTGTATTTTGAAGTTGGGCGTACAGGGATAGACCAGCATACATCACTGGAGTGCTTAAGGGGTAGGGAGGGGGTGATGAAGGGGTGCAGATCACATCTCTTGACTTGACACAACACCAAAATGACCCGAGTTTGCACACAAGTGGAGGTCCACTTTAGCCAACAGGAGAGGGGACATTTGTTAGGTGTGTTGAGTGGACTTCTGTTGACAGCTACCCTACCATGCTTAGTCCTCATGATTTCCATGTTCAACCCCATTGTTGAAGTCACTGTCACCAAAGAGCACACTTCTGATGACTAAGTGCATAACCAGATAGATGCCATCTTGAATGAGGAAAACTTTTAGCAAGACGCTTTGCCTTTCCCAACATGATGTCTTTTTCCAAGGACTTCCCTCTCCTGACATCATGCCCAAAATACAGAGAAAGTTTAACCAGAAAGAGAGGAGAAGCTGAGGACTGCTTAGCAGTGGGAATATTCTTCTCTACCAAGAAGGACAGAGTAGGCTGTGAAGTAGGGGAGGGGAATATGACAAAATGGTAACGATAGTAACAATTAAACACATTGGGTGACACGAATCTTACTGAATCTGCATCTTAGAACAGAACTTTGGTTGTTTTCATGCTACCATGTAAACGTGTCTTGACAGTGTATTTGTTCCTCAAGCATCCTTGGCTCCAGCACTCATGAAATAAAAAAATTGCATTGGATCTATCTGCTGTCAGGGACCTCTCCAAAGTCCTAAAGAGCAATGATGTCATTATAGAGACTAAGGTGTGCCTGATCCAGGCCATGGTCTCCACAAGTACTTGCTGTGCATCAGAAAGACAATGAGTAAGTATGATAGAAGAACTGATATGCCTTTGAGTTGTGGTTTTGGAGAAGGGAATTTAACATATCATGCACTACCAAGAGAACAAACAGGTCTTTCCTGGAGAGAGTGAAACCAAGTTGCTCTCCTGAGGCAAAGATTTTGAAGGTCTGTCTCTTATACTTTCAGCACGTCCTTGGAGAAGGGTGGAGGGAAAGGCAGGAGAGGAAAACCCTGGATGAGATGAATTGACACAGTAACTGGAGTAATTGGGGCATGTCAGGGACAGTGAGACTTGACTCACAATAGGCCAGGGGTCACAGTTATTGTGAATAGGTTCGCTATGAGTGGCAAGTGACTAAGCAGCATATTATCAATAGCAACAATTATAATTTAAAAGGGAGAAGTCTTTTAGTCTAAGAATACTGGAGAGAAACCTCCTGGACAAGCTGAGGCCCTTTATCTTCTTAGCCTATTGTTAAATGTCTTGAAATGACTAGAAATCATGAATAACAGAACTTTGCCTTCTCCTGTGCCATCCTCATATACAGTCACTATGTCAATCCGTCTCTTTCTCTGACCTTCCCATTTTCTTGCATGCTGTCTTTTCCCAAGGACTGGCCTGTCCTGACAATATGCTTACAGAGTATTTTACCATCCTCTGATTGTGCTTACTCCAAGACAGCCTTGTTCTTTGAGTATATTGATATCCATGGTGCCTTGAGAGCAGAAAACAAGACATGGGGGTCCAGGGCAGTGAGCATCTGAAAATGCCAGAGGGAATGAGATTAGCACAGCCTTTATACTCCAAAGCAGAAAGCAGATAAAGAGCTGTAGCCTAGCCCCATGGTTCTTCTAGAGCCACACCAGTAGCAAGAAGTTCATTTGTTCATCATTGACTCACAGACTTTACTCACAGATGTATTACCAAGAGTGGGGTTTATTAGGGAAATAGTTGAAGTAGGGGATGAATATATCACAATTCAAGTCTAGGTTTAGTCCAGAACATAATTCCTTAAATTAGTAAAAACCCTGGTTTCAGTTCAACAGTGAAGTCCAAATCACACAGCAAAGTTTGCTTCAGAGCAATTTTAAATTAGCTTCTCCTTCAAGAATCTGGCAAGAACATTAAAACCTTTAATGGTGATGTTTATCTCAGATTATACCTTGCCACAATTTCTCCACTGCTATGCCACAGTCTCTCCATCACTATCACCGTAGTCTGTATCTCACCAAGCACTTGCTGTCACCAGGGGCTTGCTCCAGTCCCAAGTTTTGCCTCTCCAGGCAGAAAGCATTATTTTGCTTATCCTAGTCCCACAACTGTTGATGATTTGTATGACCATATAGCTGCAGTTAAGATAGCTGGAGACCAAAGGGGGCTAAGGTAATGGCTAAAAATGCTATCTTTTAAGCTAACACCACACATGGTATGTTTAGTACTCTTTGCCAATCTCACCTGAGAATCCCTCTCTTGCAAATTACTGCCTCTGAAACCTCTTGGAGGGTTCACTATGGGGTGGTTCCGATTTAAGAGCACATGACAACAGATTTCACAGAAGGAAACTGTCAATCTCTCTCCCTGCAGCAGCTGGTGAACATTTCTTACTTGCGTTTGGGTTGGCAGTGAAACTCTACCTACCAGAAGAGATCCTTTCACTATATTTAAGTCTACAGAATTGGAGTAAAAATGGAACAATAATCAGTGCATGTAAAGTTAAACAATGTATATTACAATTGGAAGACATCAACCCTTTTTATATCATCTTTATCCACTGTCCAACTTTTAGATAAATAGAAAACAATTTAAAATATGTGGTTCAGGCATACCTTATTCTTTAAACTGACATCATTGCTCTTTAGCAATTTGGAGGTGACTTTGACAGCAGTGAAGGATACTTTTGAGGAGGACCTCCTTATCAAATTGAAATCCTTTGACAGGCCTCTCCAACCTGTAATCTATAGCTCCTTTTCTGTTAACACAACAAAACAACTCATTGCCATCGAGTTGAAACTGATTCCTAGCTGACCCTACAGTGCACTTTCAGAGGGGAGTTGTGGTCTAATGTTAAGCCACGCTACAATCACAAAAGCATGTGGTTCACATTCCCTAGCTGCTGCACAGGAGGATGGGCAATCTCTTCTCCTGATTTCCTCCCATGCAATTTACTGTCTCCAAAACCTCCTAGAGGGTTGCCTATGGGTTGGTTCTGACTTGACAGCACACTACAAGTTTACGGAAGGATGTTGTCAGCCTCTCTCTCTGAAGCAGCTGGCAAATTCTTCCATTTGCCTTTGGATTGGCAGTGCAACTCTGCCTACCTGAAGAGATCCTTTCACTGTATGCAAGTCTACAGAGTTGGAGTAAAAATGGAACAATAATCAGTCATGTAAAGTACAGCAGTATTTATTACAGGCACAGTCATAATAACATTAAAATTGCAGTTAAAACAAAGCGTAATAATCTATGAATGGAATTATTTTAGGACTGTGTAGTTGACAATTTGTCCTTTCCATTAAGATAATAGCAACTTTTGACTGTATATCAAAGATGACCTTGTCAGTAAACAGGAGGGAAGCCTTTAACTGAGTTACTGCCAAGTTTGTTCTACCTTTTCTATTTTGCTCTTTACTTAATGTGCTGAATTAAAATATCTTCCCCTGAGATAGTTCAGACCAAGCCAGGCAGCTTGCAGGCACCACAAGACCCAGACACACCTTACATGAGTACTCTGGCACAGCCAGGTGTTCCCTCTTAAACTTTAACTCTGCTAAGGGCTTTCAGGTGCCCTGCAAGATGTGACCTTCCAGAGGGCATCCATCTTGGAAAAGCACATTTCATGATGACTAAGCACGTCTCCGGATAGGTGCCGTTTTGAAAGAGGAAAAACTATGACATGTCATCCATGCAGAGATCAAAAGGCGTTTTCTTCAGAACAAAGATGGAGAATGAAAAGAAGACAAAAATGAATGTCAGAAGAGACTAAACATTGCACTACAATGTCTAAAAGTCAAAACAAAGGGATGCTCAAGTAAAGATGTGAAAAGAAGTCTTCAAAGAGCTGCTTGTGAAGACAAAGCAAAATATTACAGTGGAATGTACAAAGAGCTAGAGTTAGAAAATAAAAAGTGAAGACCTCACTCAACATTTCTCAAAATGAAAGAACTGAAAAGTAAATTAAAGCCTCAAGTAGCAGTACTGAAGGATATTGTTGTTGTGTACCATAGAGTTAGAACTGAACCATAGTGGACTCAGATGGTTTTTCAGAGATAGTTAATGACATGGGAGGAGATGGCCCATTCTTCTCCTGAGGAGCAGCTCTTGTTGTTGTTATGTGCTGTAGAGTCGCTTGCGACTCATAGCGACCCTATATACAACAGCCCTAAACCCGGCTCTATCCTGTGCCAATCTCACTGCCTCTGACATACCCATCCCGAGTACCCCAGTCACTGAATCAATCCACCTCATAGAAGGTCTTCCCCTTCTGCGCCGTCCCTCCACCCTCCCAAGCATGATGTCCCTCTCCAAGGACCTGTCCCTCCTTACAACATGTCCAAAATATGTCAGATGAAGCCCTTAATTCCCTTTTAGTTCTCATGAGAAGAAGGTTTGCTCATGAGTAGTCATCCCCAGCTTCTGGAGAGACCAGCCCATATGGTCAAGGGATCTGCCTGGCTTAGCGCTAGGACTTTTAGAGTCTGAAGAGACCTGGAGACCCAATCAAGTCCATGGAGGAGTAAAAAGTATTAGGGTGATCCAGCATATTCTAAGTGCCTTTAGGCCAAGAGAGAGGGACAGGTCTCATAGAGGAGAGACAGAATCCAATTTCACACTTTCTAGAAAATCTCAGTATGGAATCAAGGCAGACTCCAATACTGCTTCACGTAAGCAATAGGAGGCACAGGCCTGTCACTGTCCACCACTGAGCTTATCAATGAGCTCAAAAGAGAGCTCTAGTCTTTGTAGGTTAGGCTTGTAAGGAGCTAGAGAGAAAGAGAGAGAGCAAGACAGGGAAATTCAGAGAATCAGAGTTTGTTGCCTTCTGGCAGGTGTCCCTTCTGAGTTTTTGGCACCAGAAATGTAAGGTCACCAATGAAGGACAGAGCCCAATTCAGGCTGAGAAAGATAGTTTATTAAGAAGAAATTGCCGAGCTGGCTCTAAAGCATAAACCAGCACCCACCTAAAGTTAGAGAGGGGTTTTATATTGTCTTAGAAGGAAAATGGGGAAGGGAATGTTCACAGTTATTTTTTTACAAGACAGGGAAATGGGCTGGGGTCTCAAGTAACTGTTCCTGGGAAATGGAGGCAGAGCAGTTTTGCATCCTTAACAGAGAGAAACAGAGCCACGGCCACTGCTTCCTGTGGTTGGATCATTTCAGTGACTATTCTGGGAAAATGAAGGAGTGCAACTCCACAGCCCTAATAGTTATCTCATTGTTAACATTTTTTTCTGAGTGAATTTCAAAACAGAAATTCATGTTTCCATCTCTAATACTTAAATAAATTACAGGTGCTTCTCACCTGTATGCTCACACATATACAAAACATGTGTATTTTAAATAGTAATAACCTAAGATAGAAAGGTGCCAAATCAGTAAGCATACACATGTTAAATCAACTTGTCATATCCTTCTCCTTCTGCTTTTGTTGAAGTTTTCCCATATTTCTGATGCTGGGAGGAGACAATTCCTAGATTCATATGGAGTCTGTTTGAAAGCTGTTTTGTTTTTAAGGCCAGCTGTAACTGCTTTTTGGAACAATAGACAAAATCTACAAGAATATTCATCTTAGATTACTTCTATGACATTTCCTTTTCTAATATTACTAAATTTCTAATATTTAAGAAAATGGTGCTTTTGGAATCAAATTATACGTTTTAGAATTGGAGATCTCATTTTTTTTAGTTGGAAGTATTTGGGGTTGCAACTTTAATTCAAGATATAATTAGATGGGAGTAAAACTCAAGCTACACTTCTTAATGTGTTCTAATAAGGTATTTTTTTATTAAATTTTAATGAACATTTACAGAGATTTTGGGTTTCCATTCATTCATGGTTGCACTATTTTCTCTACCCCCCCCACTTCGTTCATCTTTTTTACCCCCCCTTGAAAGTCTGTTTAAATTGTCCCTTTGCCACAGTGTTTGTCAAAGCCAGTTCTGATTAATCTCCTTTGTCAGTGTGTCCTTTGCCATTCCCTATCACTCCTCCCTGAGAGGTACTTCACCCTGATTCATAAGGAAAAGGGGACGGCGTATTCTCTTAGCTATTTCCTGCTGAAAAGGCATGCTGTAGGTTTCAGGGTGAAGATCTTCTCTCACTACTCTGAAGGGCTCCTTTGGCAATAGGAAACATGTAGACTATTGTGGAGATTGATTTTGGAATTTAGATGCACTATTATCAATTGGGGCCGCTGGGCTGCATGGGCCGGGAAGAAGTTCAAGCTGCTTTGAAGGAAATAGCAAAAAAATAAGGCCCCAGTAATAGATGGTAT
>NW_006399752.1:330542-332370 GCF_000299155.1 Elephantulus edwardii | reverse complement strand
ATGCTTGGGAGGGTGGAGGGACAATGCAGGAGAGGAAGGCCCTCTATGAGGTGGATTGATTCAGTGACTGGGATAATCGGCATGGGAGTGTCAGAGATGGTGCGATTGGCACAAGACAGAGCAGAGTATAGGGCTGTTGTTCATAGGGTCGCTATGAGTTGCAAGCGACTCGACGGCACATAACAACAACAACAACTAGCATAGTGGTCAGTCTTATCCCTATGCAGTCCATCAGGTGAGGTCCATATGGAAAGTCACCATTTATGTTTTTTAAATAATGTATTTGCAATGAATAAATCATTAAAAATATAAAAGGAGATAATTTTATTTCCAGCCTCATTTCTGTCACCAAGTCCATACCTTCTGATTACTATTACTGTTCCTTTTTCATTGTTTCCAACTTGTGCATTCCAGTCACCAATTATCATTAATGCATCTTGATTGCACGTTTGGTCATTTTTGGACCGTAAGATTTGGAGAAAATATTTAACTTCTTCATTTGCTGTAGACAGAGGAGAATATATTAGAATAATAATCATATTAACAGATCTTCCGTGTATATGCAAATGGATAATATCCTATCACTCACAACATTGTACTTCAAGATAGAAATTGAAATTTTGATTATGAATCTAACAGCATTATTCTTCGGTTTTTCATTCCCAGCATAGTATATACATGTGATTATCATACTATAACCATGTGCTTATCTGATTCTGAGTGGCCTAATCTATTCCATCTTATCTCACTAATGCCTAGTATGTTGATGTTCATGCATTCCATTTCATTTTTCACAATTTCTAGTTTTTCAACATTCAAACTTTGTACATTCCATGTTCTAATTAGTAAAGGATGCTTGCCATTATTTTTCCTCATTTGAACTAACTTCCAATCTGTGGTTCTGGAGAAGAGTGCTCAATATACCATGACTGCCAGGAGAACAAACAGGTTCATCCTACAGAGGATGAAACCAGTCTGCTCCTTGGAGGCAAGGATTCTGAGATTTTATGTGATAGACTCTGAGTGTGTTGTAAGGAGGGACCATTCATTGAAAAGGGACATCATGCTTGGAAGAGTGGAGGGATAGAGAAAGAGAGGAAGACTATCGATGAGACAGACTGATTCCGTGACTCGGGTAATGAAGACAGGTGTGTCAGAGACAGTAAAGTTGAAACAGGATATACCAGGTTCCAAAGCTATTATACATAGAGTTGCTATGAGTTTTGAGTATCTCAAGGGCACATAACAACAACAACAAAAACAGGGGGAAGGGATGGGGCAATTGTATGCTAATGAAGGATTTTTTTTTCTTTTTCTTTTTGGAGAGGGGAGTGAACTGGTGGGGAGGGGTGGGCAGGGAGAAAAGTGCGGCAATGAATGAATGGAAATCCAAAACCTCTGTAAATGTCTATTAAAAATGAATTTAAAAAATTACAACAGCAAAAAAAAAAGCAAACAACTATAACTAGCCACATTCCTCCACTGTTCATGGGGTTTTCAGAGGCCTGTTATTTGTGAAGTAGATGGTCAATCCTGCTTCCTTGGCTGTCTTCATCTAGGAGCTCTACTTAAACCTGTACGCCATGAGTAACCCTGTGGCATTTGACAGAACGTAGCATAACTTCCAGTATCACAGAAACCCACAAGTTATCTCAGTTCAAGAAACTGACAGGCAAATGCTGTATCAATTAGAACAATGTATTTCCCAAATACAACAAACTGACAATTTAGTATGGCTACAGATTCTGGGGCTTCGCCTGACATACTTTGGACATGTTGTAAGGAGAGACAGGTCTTTAGAGAGGGACATCATGCTGGGTAGAGTAGA
>NW_006399752.1:324450-330442 GCF_000299155.1 Elephantulus edwardii | reverse complement strand
TGCAAAGGCTTTTGACTGTGTGGATCATAACAAGCTATGGCTGCCTTTGAGAAGAATGAGAATCCCAGAACATTTGTTTGTACTTATGCAAAACCAAGAGGCAATCATCAGAACAGAGCAAGGAGAAACTACATGGTTCAAAACCAAGAAGGGGTTCCATTAGGGATATATATTGTCTCCATACCTTTTCAATCTGTATGCAGAACAGATCATCCGAGACGCTGGGCTATACGAGGAGGAATGTGGCATCACAATTGGTGGAAGAGTCATCAACAACCTGCATTATGTGATGACACAACCCTGCTTGCTGAAACTGAGGAGGACCTGCAGAAGATCAGGGACTGCAACCTTCAATATGGATTGAAGCTCAACAAGAAAACAAAGATTCTCACCACTGGGTTAATTGGCAGATTGAGATAGTTAACATTTTTAATTTACTTGGCTCCACAGTCAACACTCTTGGTAACAGCAGCCAGGAAATCAAGAGATGAATTGCGTTAGGCAAGTCAGCTGTGAGGGACCTCTCAAGAGTACTGAAGAGTAACAATGTCAGGCTAGAGACTAAGGTGTGCCTGATCCAGCCTATAGTCTTCACAATTACATGCTATGTATCAGAGAGTTTGAGAGTGACTAGGGATGATAGGAAGATAATATTGATGCCTTTGAGCTGTGGTGCTGGAGAAGAGTGTTAAACACACCATGGATTGCTAGGAGAACAAACAGGTTTATCCTGGAGAGCGTGAAGCCAGAATGCTCCTTGAAGGCAAGGATTCTGAAGCTTCATTTGACATACTTTGGGCATGTTGCAAGGAGGGGCTGGTCCTTGGAGAGGGACATCATGTTTGGGAGAGTGGAGGGACAGCACAGGAGAGAAAGACCCTTAATGAGATGGATTGATTCTGTGATTGGAGTGGTGGGAATGAGTGTTTTGGAGACGGCAAGGTTGGCACAGGATAGACCGGCCTTTAGGGTTGCTATGAGTCACAAGTGACTCGATGACACATAACAGCAACAACACCACTACCAACAACCTGGGCTAAAGGAATTTACCCGATTCTCATTTGCCTTCCTAATGCATTTCATCTTTTCTTCTTCCTGTATTTGTGACTATCTTATGTCGCTGGTAAGACTTAGATATAATTTCATTATTCATATCAAAAGTATCTCACATCAAAGAGAACCTGCAAGCAGATGTAGGACTATCCTGCTTTTAGTGCCTTGATGTGAAATGGAACTTTGATATTGTAACCTTTATAAAGCTTCCTCAATGAAGTAACTGGTTTTGGTCTCAGGAGGAGCTGTGTGTAGGCTGCTCTGATTCCTGCTCCTTACTTGCCTTTCCCTTTTATACTGAATGCCATAATAAACCATTGTTCTTGACTTTTGCAACTGTAGTAGTTACTATTCCTTTCCCCTACAACATAGGGATATAGTGAAACCGTAAAAGAATTTTTTCAGGGCTGCATTCTGTCTCCATACCTTTTCAATCTGTATGTGGAAGAGAACCTGCAGGAGCTTAGACTTTTTGAGGAGGAATGTGGTGTCATGATTGGAAATGATACAATCTTGTTTGTCAAAATGGAGGAGGACCTTAAGCATTTGCTGCAGAAGGTCAAGGATACAGTCTTCAGTATGGACTGAAGCTCAATAACAGAAAAACAAAGATTCTTACCACTTAGCTGATTGGCAGCACCATAATGGAGGAGAGATTGAGATTGTTAACAATTTTACATTGCTCAGTGGCACAATCAACACTCTCAGCACCAACAGTCAGGAAATTAAAAAAAAATCCACAATATGAATTGCATTTGGGTAAATATACTGTGAGGGACCTCTTAAGAGTGCTCAAGACCAACCATGTCAGTCTGGAGACTAAGGTGCACTTGATCCAGGTCATGGTCTTTGTAAGTAATTGCTATTCATCAGAGAGCTGGATAGTGACTAAGGATGACAGAAGAAAATCTCTGAGTTGGAGTTCTGGAAAAGAGAAATGAATATATCATGGACTGCTAAGAGAACAAACAGGCCTATCCTGGAGTGGGTGAAACCAGGTTGCTCCCTGGAGGCAAGGATTTTGAAGCTCTGCCTCACATACTTTGGGCATGTTGCATGGAGGCACCGATCTTTGAAGAAAGACATCATGCTAGGAAGGGTAGAGGAACAGTGCAGGAGAGGAAGACCCTGGATGAGATGGATTGACACAATAACTGAAGTAATAGAGGTAGGCGTGTAGGAGACAGATTGGCTCAGAATAGTGCAGGGTTCAGAGTTATTGTGCATAGGATTGCTATGAGTAACAGATGACTCAATAGTACATAACAATAAGAATAACAAGTCATATAAATAAGGCTGACTTTGAGCTCAGCCTCTTGAGTAGAAGTTATATCACATTCAGCTACCCATACACAACTTGAACTCATTTGTTTTCAAGGTTGAGTTAGTTAGTTAATTAATTAATTAATTAATTAATGTGATGAAACACAAGGTACTTTGAATCTATTATATTTCAGAAGTGCTTCTCATGAAATCCTTTAACATTGCCTTTGAGAAAAGGAAAGCTCATAACCGGAAAAAAAAGACATCTGTAGGGAACAATGTGTTCTGTGCCATCTGTCTTTAATCACCAACTGCTTTTGCCCCTCTAAATGAATACAGTAATTCTTGTTAAAAAAAGGCAGTAATACAAGCAAAAAGTATAACTGACACTGCTTTTTAAAATTTAAAAAGATGAAATATCTTTTTTATTTTTAATAAGTGTCAGGCTGAAGTTTAAGATCCTTTGTGCATTGCTATTGTTGTTTTTAGGTGTCATTAAGTCAATTATGACTCATAGTGACCCTATGCATAAAAGATCTGAACCCTGTTCTGTCTTGTGCCATCCTCACACTTTCTCATACACAAGAGCCCACTGTGGCAGTCACTGTGTCAGTCCATGTAATAGGGAGTCTTCCTCTCCTTCTCCATTCACCACCCTTTTCAGTATCATATCCAACAGCCCCTCCTAGGAACATATCCAAGTTATGTGAGGTGAAGCCTCATCATTCTTGTCTCCAAAGGACTCAGGCTTCACCCTCTTCAAGATATATCTGTTTGTTCTTTTGGCCATCCATGGGATGTTCAGTGCTCTTCCCCAACATGACAACTCAAAGGTGTCAATTATTTTCCTGTCATCCCTATTCATTGTCCAGGTCTCAGATGCACAGCAAGTAATTGGAAAGACTATGTCTGAATCAGATGCACCTTAGTCTTCAAACTGATATCATTACTCCTTAATAATTTGAAAAAGTCCCTAACTGCAGATTTTCCAAGTACAATGTGTCTCCTTATTTCTTGACAGATGCTACCAAGTTTGTTAATTGTGGGTCCAAGCAAGATGAAGCTGTTGATAGTTTCAATCTCCTCTCCATCTATCATGATGTTGCCTATGAGTCCAGTGGTAAGAATCTTTGTTTCCTTGACATTGAAATGCAGTCCATATAGAAGGCTACATTCCTTGATCTTCTGCAAAAAGTGCTTCAAGTCATCCTCACTTTCAGGAAACAAGGTTGTGTCAACTTCATAATTCAGGTTGTTGATGAGTCTCCCTCCAATCCTAATTGCATGCCCTCTTCACAGAATCCAGCTTCTCAGATAACACAGATTGAATAGGTATCTAGAGAGAAACACTCCATTCTCAATTTTAAAAGATTAGTGCTTCCCTGCTATTTGTACAACAGTCTCTTAGTCAAGATATAGGTTCTGAGTAAGCACAATTAAGTGGGATTTATATTCTTCTCAATGTCAGCCACAACTTGTTATGATCCACACAGTCAAATAACTTTTCATAGTCAATAAAACACAAATAGACATTCTTCTGTCATTCTTTACTTTAAGTCAGGATCTATCTGACATCAGCAATTATATCTCTGGTGCCATGGCCTCTTCTAAATCCTTGAACTTCTGGTTGTTCCCTATAGATATATACTGTTCTAGCCATTTAAAAATGATCTTCAACAAGATTTTGTTTGCATGTGATATTAATGACATTGTTTGATAGCTTACACATTCTGTTACATCACCTTTCTTGGGAGATTGGAAGAAATGTGGACTTCCACCAATCCATTGCCAAACAGCTGTGCTCCAGACTTCCTGGTACAGACTGGTGAGTACATACAAATACTGTATCTGTTAATTGAAACAAGTCAATTGATATCCCATTGATTCCTGTGGCCTTATTTTTTGCCAATACCTTCAATACAGTTTCCACTTCCTTCTTCATTATCATTGGTTCCTGTTCATATGATACTTAACTGAAATTTTTCAGTGTCAATCAGTTCTTCCTGGCACAGTGATTCTGTGTATTCCCTCCATCTTCTTTTGATGATTTCTGGGTTATTCAATATGTTCCCCATAGCCTCTTTCAATATTGCAATATAAGGGTTAAATTTTTTTTAATTCTCTCAGCCTGAGAAATGCAGAATAAGTTCTTACCTTCTTATTCTCCAAATCCAGCTCTCTGCACATTCTATTATAACACTTTACTTTGTCCTCCCAAGCTGCTCTTTGAAATCTTCTGTTCAGCTCTCTTCCTTTGGCATGTTTTCCTTTTATTTTAGCTTCTCGATGCTACCGTGCAATTTTTAGAGTCTCTTCTGACATCCATTTTGATGTTTTTTTCTCCTCTTTTTTTTGTAATGACCTTTTGCTTTTTTCATGGATGATATTCTTGATATCATCCCACAACTCATCTGGTCTTCAATCATTGGTGTTCAATACCACAAACTTATTCCTAAGATGATCATAAAATTCAGATGTAATTGATTGAAGATCAGATCTTGGTTCTTGTGGACTTATTTAATTTTCTTCAGCAACAATTTGAACCTGCATATGAGTTATTGATGGTCTGAACCACAGTCTGTCCCTGGCCTAGTTACAACTGCCAGTATTGATTTTCTCCAATTATTTTTTCCAAAATATAGTTAATCCAATTCCTATGCATCCCATCAGGTGAAATCCATGCGTAAAGATGTCACTTGTGTCTTTTAAAAAGCAGTTAGATTCTGAAAGGTGGGTTGTTTTGATGAAATTGAAAGTTGGGAATAAACTGGTCATTTTTTCCTTAGGTAATCCTGGTGTTAATTGAGTTTGAGGAGAACATTCTAAATGGTACAGCACTTGTCTGTCAGTTTGCTGAGCCTGAGATAACTTAAGGTTACTGTGATACTGAAAGCTTTGCCACTGGTGTGTCAAATGCCATAATGGTTACCCATGGTGGACAGGTTTTGGTGGAGCTCCCTGATTAAGACAGACTAGGAAGCAGGATGGACCATCTACTACTTACATAACAGACCTTTGAAAATCCTATGAACACTAAAGACATTAGGATAGGTATAGTATTGTACTGGTAGAGCCCAGATTGGAAGTCAGCTGAAATGAGGAAAAACAAAACAAACAACATTAGTAATTGGCACATGGAATGTATGTAGCTTTGATGTTGAAAAACTTAAAACTGTTAAAAATGAGATGGAATGCATGAATATTGACATATTCGGCATTAATGAGATGAGATGAGATGAGATGAGATGAGATGGACCAGCTTTGGCCACTTGAAGTAGATAATCGTATGGTATACTATGCATGGAATGGGAAAAAAAACCCCACAAGACCCAGAAGAATGGTGTTGCGTTCATACTCATCAAGTCAATTTCAAGTTCTATCCTGAAATACAATGTTGTGAGTGATAGGATAATATCCATCCACATACAAATAAGAACCATTAACATGATTATTATTCAAATATACATTCCTATGTCTGGAGCCGAAGAGGAACAAATTGAGAATTGTTATGAAATCTTGTAATCTGAAATTGACCAAACATTCAATCAAGATGTGCTAATGATTATTAGTGACTGGAATGCAAAAGTTGGGAACAGTGAAGAAGAAACAGTATTTAGAAAATATGGGGTTGGTGATAGAAATGAGGGTGGAACTAGAATGACTAAATTTTGTATTT
>NW_006399752.1:319517-321513 GCF_000299155.1 Elephantulus edwardii | reverse complement strand
AGGTGGATTGATTCAGTGACTGGGGTAATTGGGATGGGTGTGTCAGAGGCAATGAGATTGGCATGGGATAGAGCAGTGTTTAGGGCTGTTGTACATAGGGTCGCTATGAGTCGCAAACGACTCGACGGCACATAACAACAACAACACATCTGTAGAAGGAGTCATTAGAGAAGGTCAATATCAATAGTCAAAGCTAGGCCCAGGGCAGACTGGAGGCAAGATCATCAATTACTCATATGCTAGTTCAAATTGAGCCTGAAGAAAAACAAGTCCAAAAGGATCAAAATACAATCTTGAATCTATTCGACCTGAATTTCAAAATTATCTTAAGAATAGGTTTATAGCACTGAACACCAATGATTGAAAACCAGACAAATTGTGGAATGACATCAAGGGTGTCATCCATCGAGAGAGCAAAAGGTTATTACAAACACAGAGGAGAAAGGAAAAAACTGAAATAGGTCTTGGAAGAGATTCTGAAAATTGCACTAGAAGCCACAACAAAGGGGAAAGATGAATAAACAAAAGAGGTGGACAGAAGGTTTCAAAGGGCAGCTTGAGAACAAAAAGCAAAACAGTACAATAGAATGTGCAGAGAGCTGGAATTAGAGAATTAAAAAAAAGAGAAAGACATTTTTCTGCATTTCACAAGCTAAGAGCATCAAGGACTCTCCTTCATAGGGTCGCTATGAGTCGCCTGCGACTCGATGGCACTTAACAACAACAACAAAAACAAACTAAGAGAACTGAAAAACAAATTTAAGCTTCAAGTCACAGTATTGAAAGAAGTGCTCACTGCAGAAGGTCAAGGACTGCAGTTCAATATGGATTGAACTTCAACATCAAGAAGACAAAGATTCTCACCACTGAACTAATTGGCAGCACAATGATAGATGAAGAGATTGAGATTGTTAACCATTACAGATGGCTTAGCTCCACAGTCAACACTCTTGGCACGAGAAGTGAGGAAATTAAAAGAGGAATTGCACTGGGAAAATCTGCTGTCAGAGACTTCTCCAAAGCACCAAGAAGCAACAATGTCAGTCAAGACTAAGGTGGGTCTGATCCAGACTGTGGTCTTCACAATTACTTGATATATACATCAAAGAGCTGGACAGTGACTAAGGATGATAGAAGAATGTATGCCTTTGAGTTGTGGTGCTGGAGAAGAGTCTTGAATATACCATGGATTAAAAAAAAAAATAAACAGGTCTGTTTCGGAGAGGTTGAAACCAAGTTTTTCCTTGGAGGCTAGGATTTTGAAGCTCAGTCTCACATACTTTGGGCACTTGGACAAGAGGGACAAGAAGGGCATTATGCTTGGAATGGTGGAGGGATAGCACAGGAAAGGAAGAACCCTGGACAAGATGGATTAATACAGTTATTTGGGCAAATGTGTTGGAGCCAGTGAGACTGACTCAGGACAGGGGAGAGTTCAGAGTTGTTGTACCTAAGGTCACTATGGGTTGCAGGTTACTTGATGGCACATAACAAAAATGTGAACAGAATGACCCAGGAAGCATCAAAAGAAGATGGGGGGAATAAACAGAGTGTATAAAAAAAAAAAAAAAACTAAGTGAGTGCCACTGAAAAATTTCAGGAAGCACCATATGAGCAGGAGCCAATGGCAATGAAGGAGGAAGAAGAAGCTTTGTTGAAGGTATTGACAAAAAAAATAAGCTCCCAGGAATGGGTGGGATACCAATTGACTTGTTTCTATTAATAGATGTAGCCTAGATGTACTCACCAGTCTGTGCTAGGAAATTTGGAGGACAGCTGTCTGGCCAACAGAAGAGGTCCATATTTGGTCCTAGTCCTAAGAAGCATGATTCAACACAATGTGGAAACTATCAAATAATATCATTAATATCACATGCAAGCAAAAGACTGCTGAAGATCTTTTAAAATGGATGAAATATGTTTACGGCATTGAAGTCTATGGGGGAGAGAATAGTCTAAAAGTATTATATTTTAGGGCATTATTTTTATCGTAGGA
>NW_006399752.1:308791-319291 GCF_000299155.1 Elephantulus edwardii | reverse complement strand
CCAAAATCTCTGTAGATGTTCATTGAAATGAAAAATAACCTAAATTTTAAAAAAATGGCTATAACAATATATAGATAGGGAACTACCAGAAGTTCAAGCAGGATTTAGAAGAGGCCATGTACCAGGGACATCATTGCTGATGTCAGATAGATCCTGGCTGAAAGTAAAGAAAGTCAGAACAGTGTCTATGCTTTATTGGCTATGCAAAGGTATTTGACTGTGTTGATCATAAGTTATGGTTAATACTTGAAAGAATAGGAATCCCAGAACACTGAATTGTGCTCATGTGAAACCTATACCTAGACCAGGAGGCTCTTGTACGAATACAGCAAGGGAATTCTGCATGGTTTAAAATTAGGAAGGGAGTGTGTCAGAGTTATATTCTCTCTACATACCTATTCAATCCATATGCTGAGTAAATTATCTGAGAAGCTGCATTCTATAAAGAGTGTGGCTTCAAGATTAGAGGAAGACTCATTAATAATCTGGTATACAGATGACACAATTTTGTTTGCTGAAAATGAAGAGGAATTGAGAGTCAGTAAGGGTTGCACTTCAATGTCAAGACAATGGAAATTCTTACCACTGGAACTATAGGCAACATCATGACAGATGGAGAAAAGACTGAAACTGTCAACTTCATCTTACTTGACTCCACAATTAACACACTTGGTATCAGCAGTCAGGAAATCAGGAGATGTATTGCACTGTGAAAGTCTGCAGTCAAGGACCTCTCCAAATTATTGAGGAGCAGTGATGTTAGTTTGAGGACTAAGGTGTGTCTGCTTCAGACTATGGTGTTTCCAGTCACATGCTATGCATCTGAGAGCTGGACAGTGACTAAGGATGGCAAAAGAAGAATTGATGCCTTTGAGCTTTGGTGTTGGAGAAGAGTACTGAATAAACTGAAAAGTAACAATGAGATAACACTTGAAGAGAGCTTGTTGAGCAAGAACTAACCTGGCAAATTGTTCTTTCTGTTGTTTTGTTTCCTTTTGTGTAAGAAAGAAGGAAAACTCATATCTGAATCTCATGGTGGAAAACTGGTGGTGTAGCGTAGCTAATGCAGTTTCCAAAGCATCAGAAATCAGTACTCAAGCATCTTGGATTTGGCTGAAAGGAGTGAAAGGGTTTTTTTTTATCTGGTGAGTGATCTGGGGCTTCATTACCACAGCTGTGGAGCCCCCTCTAGCTAATTGCCTTGACTAGGTGCAAATTTTCCTTATTTTCAGGTCTAAACATTTGTCCTGATGAAAAGGATTCCATCCTGAGTGTTCTGCTCCGTAATTTACAACTAGCATCTTGGGGGAAAGAGCCACAAACCTTAATTTGTAGAACATGCTTATTTTCACGTGTGCCATTTTTACTATGGCCAATTTCCAGTTACCAATCTGGCTTAAAAAATTCTTGACATTGAGTCTTGTAGGCTAGAACAACTCCACTGCAGCAGACCATAGTTTCTCCTTCTTGGAGAGTGTTTACCAACAGATAGGACCATTTCAGAGTTTGATTGCATCTATTACATATACATTTAACCTTATTTGTGAAATTAATACTAAGAATTCTGAGCCTTGAGCAACATATGAAAAGATTAACTCTATCCTCTGAGAGTTAGTCTAAAGTAGATAACTTTAAAAATAAGGATGTGTAAAAATAAAAGTATGCACAGGCTACATAGGAACTGATAGAAAAAAAAATACAGACATCTCTCCAAGTAGGTGAAAAAGGACCACTAGTGGGACTGGGACTGTGGTTACTTATATGGCTACTGACTAGAAAGTTGGTAGTTCAATTCCACAAGCTGCTCGGCAGGAGAAAGTTGTGGCAGTGTATTTCTGTAAAGATTATGAAGGTAGAAATCCAGTGAGACAGTTTTGCTCTGTCCCCTAGTATACCTGTAATCAGAATTAGCTTGATAAGGAGCAGTTTAAGGGGACCAGTGAGCATGCTTTCAATTCTGCTGCCACCCTAAAGGCAGGTGGTTTGAATTCACTAGCTTTTCCTCAGAAGAGAAATGGGAAAACTCCTGTGTGATTTACAACTTCTGAAAACTCATTGAAGGGTCAACAAGTAATTGCAAAGACTATGGCCTGGATTAGCACACCTTAATCTCCAGAATGACATCCTTGCTCTTCAGTACTCTAGGTAGGTCCCTGACAGCAGACTTTCCAAATGCAATTTGTCTTTTGATTTCCTGGTTCCTAATTCCTAGAGTGTTGATTGTGGAGCCAAGCAAACTAAAGCTCTTAACAATCTTAATCACTTCACCATCTATCATGATGCTGCCAATTGGCCCAGTGGTGAGAATCTTTTTTTTCTTGAGACTATCTTAATAGTTAAAAGTCTCATTGATGTTGGTTAAAGTTAGAAACAGATCATTTCTCTCTTAAGAAATTTGTCTCTATCCTTAGATTGTTGTTGTTGTTGATTGTATGAGATAGCAACCCTATGAACAAAAGGCCTGAACCCTTTCTATAACTATTGCCATTTATCAAAGTTCACAGAGTTTCCAGAGGCATGTTGTTTAGGAATTGGGACAAAAATTGCTGTGGTGGCACAATGCTTAAGTGGCCAGCTGCAAATAGTAGTTTGTATCTTCTGTGTAAGAAAGAATGTGGCAGTCTGCTTCTGAGAAGACTGCAGACAGCTGTGGAAGACCTGTGGAGTAGTTCTCTGTTCAATTGGGTTGCTTTGAGTCAGAATTGTCTCAGTGGAAATGAGTTCTTGTTTGGTTTGGTTTCAAGAGAAGGAAAGTATAAGGCAATATAAAGCCTTTCAACAAATGAAAATAGTATTTCAAGTTACACTGTGGCAATAAAATGTAAGCTTAGCCCGTATTGCTAAAATATAAGAATTGTGAGAAGTCTATCTCAGTTCTTTTATTTGGTAGTGTCAGTGTATCTACTAAACACCTGATTCTATGCTGTGGGTAGAATTCACTGGTATGGTAATTAGTACTGGCCCTTCCTTCCATGAAGCTATTAGTTGGTAGTGGAAGAGACAATTAAGCTTTAGTGACCTACTGGTAAAGAGCTGTGCTGCCAATCTGAGGGTGTGTGGTTCAAACCCACCAGCTGCTCCATGGGAGAAAGATGGGCCATCTCCTTCCACGCAGTTATGCTGCCTCTGAAAACCCACTGGAGGGTCAGCTGTGAATTGGTTCCAACTCAACAATACACAGCAAGAAGTGTGTAAAAGATACTTTAACAGAGTAGTCCATAACCATGGTCTCAAACATACACTCAATACTAATCTTGCCATCCAACTTAGAAGGAATATACTTTTATTCAAGGTATCCCCATTGTGAGTAGATTCATTAATTCTCACGATTGAGAGCAGTGTGGAATGAATTCTGGTTTGGATAAGCAAACTGTGGAATTTTTTTGAAGACTATGAGCTCTGGTGGCCTACCAGTAAGGCTTTGTGCTGGCCACCGAAAGGTGCACAGTTCAAATCCACCACTGGCTCACAGGAAAAAGATGGGAAATTCCCTCCTTTGTGATTTATTGTCTCTGAAAACCCACTGGAGGGACAGCTATGGGTTAATTTTGTCTCAATGGTACACAATAAACACAAAAATATAGTCTTAGACAAATAAGAAGAAAAAAAATCAGATGGAAAAAAGGGATAGAGAAAGAACTAAGCAGTAGAAGGTTGTGACCCTTTTTTATCTAGGTTTTTTGTCATTTAAAGATCTCTGCTCCACAAACTTCCATGGTCTCTATGCCCACTTCTGACTGACTCAACTTAGTTTGGGAATCCATCCTTAAGTAAAATCTCTATGGTGATGTGGTCACTATGGTGATGAGAACCCTTGATTTTCAGTTTTAGATTTGACTCTCAGATAAGGAGAACTTAAGAGTGTGGTAATCACTGAAGTGCCAAAGCAACAGAATACCAAAAATACTAAAAATTCATGTATAGGCAGATAATGAGATCAATTAACAGAGCCAGAGCCAGAGCAAGAGTAGAAATCTCCACAGCCAGAACTCTCACTCCTGCCATATTCAGAAGGATCTATTAATTAGCAACAGCCAAAACCTTAATGACTAAGATATTCCTTTTCAGAGCCATATTTCTGCACTAGAAAGCAGCACATATTTTAAAATTCATCCAGTGTTTCTAAGGCAAGTGTTGAGCCAGTACCTTCTTTAGAGAATAAAACTCATTTGGTCAATTCTTGTTTACACATTGTTATACTTCACACCAGTAAAATAACGATGATAGTGATAATTATAACAAATCATTGCTGTCAAGTCAGAATTGACTCCTAGTTGATTCTTTAATGGGTTTCTGAGGTTGTAGATTGCACAGGAGAATATTGCCCATTTTTATCCCTTGTGCCACTGGTGGATTTGAACCCACAGAGAGATGTGGCCTTTGTATTAAAAGTGCAACTGCCTATGGACTAAACCACCAGAACTTGCAATAATGCTTGAGGAGAATAGGAAAATAAGACAACAGTCTTGTAATGTATTGTAATTGTAATGTATTGTAACAGTCTTGTAATTGTATAAATATTTTTGTTTATTAAGAGCATGAAACCTAATGGGTTCTGAGGTTTGAGGACTTGGAGTTTTCTGTGAAGGTCTTTGCACTGTGCTATCACATTCTTCCAGTGGATCAGTTAATGATCTTGCCCTAAATACACACTGCTCTTTGCTTGTCAATGGTCAGAATAATCCATCAGACATCAAGGATAGTGAAAATTTTCTCTTTCCTTTCACAATACCTATTCTTTCCTATTTTCCCAATGAAAAGTAGATTCCATCGTTACCTTTCATATAAATTTGTCTCTTAAATGATAGTATTCCCCAAGACTCTATAACAGGCTTTCCCCCCCTTTTTTTAACACCTCCATTTTATTATTTTATAATTATTATTATTATTATTATTATTATATTTCCTTGGCTTACGCTTTTATTGTTGTTATATGCTGTCGAGGTGCCTGTGACTCATAGCACCTCTATGTAACACAGCTCTGAACCCTGCCCTATCCTGAGCCAACATTATTGTCTCTGAAATACCTACACCCATTACCCCAGTCACTGAGTCAATCCATCTCATCAAGGATCTTCCCCTCCAGCACTGTCCCTCCACCCTCCAAGAATAATGTCTCTCTCTAAGGACTGGTCCCTCCTTACAACATGCCCAAAGTATGTCAGACCGAACTTCAGAATCCTTGCCTCCAAGAAGCAGCCTGGTTTCACCCTCTCCAGGACAAATCTGTTCTCTTAGCAGTCTATGATATATTCAATATTCTTCTCCAGCACCATAGGTCAAAGACATCAATTCTCCTTCTATCATCCCTAGCCATTGTCCAGCTTTCTGATGCATAACATATGAAGTCCATGACCTGGAGCAGATGTATTTTAGTCTCCAGACTGACATCATTGCTCTTCAGTACTCTGGAGATGTCCCTGATAGCAGACTTTCTCAGTGCAATTAATCTTTTTATTTCCTGGCTGCTGATCCCAAGAATGTTGATTGTGGAGCCAAGCATACTAAAGTTGCTAACAATCTCAGTCTCCTCATTGTTTTATAGAAAATGATTTTCATCTCTATATAATTGTTATTTAGACTGTCTTAGCTCCAGTCTGTTAAACATATCTATATGCCTATGTAGCATCAGGATTAAAGGAAGACTCATCAATAACCTTCAATATGTAAATGATACAACTTTGTTTATTGAAACTGAGGAGGACCTGAAGTGCTTGCTGCAAAAAAGTCAAGGACTATATTCTTCAATATAGACTGAAGGTCAACATCAAGAAGATAAAGATTCTCACCACCGGGCCAACTGGTAGCACCATGACATATGGAGAAGAGATTGAGATTGTTAAGAATTTCAACTTACTTGGCTCCACAATCAAAACTCTTGGCACCAGCAGTCAAGATATCAAAAGACAAATTGCACTGGGAAAATCTGCAGTCAGAGAACTCTCCGGAGTACTGAGAAGCAACAGTGTCAATCTGGAGATTATGGTGTGCCTGATCCAGGCCATAGTCTTTGCAGTTACTTGCTATACATCAGAGAGCTGGACAACTACTAATGATGACAAAAGAACAATTAATGCCTTTGAGTTGTGGTGCTGGAGAAGAGTATTGAACATACCATGGCCCCTTCAAGAGAACAAACTGGTCTGTGTTGGAGAGGATGAAACCAAGTTTCTTCATGGATGCAAGGATTTTGAAGCTCTGTGTCACATACTTTGGGCATGTGCCCAGGAGAGCCCTGTCCTTGGAGAAGGACATCATGCTTGGAAGGGTGGGAAGACAGCACAGGCGAGGAAGATCCTGGATGAGATGGATTCATACAGTAACCGAGACAATGGCAGTGTGTGTGTTAGAGTCAGTAAGACTAGCTCAGGTTAGGGCAGGCTTCACAGCTGTTGTAGGTAGGGTCATTATGAGTCTCAGGGGACTTGACCGAACACAACAACAACATCATTTCCCCCCTACAACTTAAATTCAGCGTTTCAAGAATTGAAATTTTACCTTACCCTGAAATATACTTATCTTATTATTTATATTTAATAAACTTGTGTGATTTGTGCTTGGCTAACATCTTTGTAGAATTCTCTTTATTTTTGTAATTTTCTACATTAAAGTTACAGATGTCCTAAGGTTGTTGTTGTTAGGTGCCATCGAGTTGAGTACAACCCATAGTGACTCTATAAATAATGGATCTGAACCCTGTCTTATCCTGTGTCATCCTCACACTTCCTGATACACTACAGCCCTTTGCGGCAGTCACTGTGTCAATCCACCTGGTCAAGGGTCTTCCTCTCCTTTCTAACCCTCTACCTTTTTGAGAGTCATGTCCCTCTCCAAGGAATAGCTCCTTGTATCAACATGCTCGAAGTATGTGAGGTAAAGCCTCATCATCTTCATCTCCAAAGATCACTCTGGTTGCACTTTCACCAAGACATGTTTATTCTTTTGGCAGTCCATGGGACAGTCAATGCTCTTCTCCATCACCACAGTTGAAAGGCACAAATTCTTCTTTCGTCCTTATTCATTGTCCAGTTCTCAGACACATAGCAAGTGATTGGAAAGACCACGGCTTGAAATAGAATGATCAATTTTGTATGTTCAATGATTTATTAATTTCAAATAACTTTTTAATAGTGTAAATTGTGACCTTGCTCATGGACCTTACCTGATGAACTGTGTAAGAATCAGATTGACTACTGTGGAAGGAATCATTGGAGAAGCTCAAATCAGCAGTCAAAACTAGGCCAGGGGCAGACTATGGAACAGATAATCAATTACTTATGTGAAAGTTCAAATCTAGGCTGAAGAATATTAAAACAAGTCCCTAAGAACCAAAATATGATCTTGAGTTGATTCCACCTGAATTTCAAAATCATCTTAAGAATAGATTTGAAGCACTGAACACTAATGATTGAAGATCAGATGAGTTGTTGAATGGCATCAAGGACATCATCCATATAGAGAGCAAATGGTCATTACAAAGACAGAGGAGAAAGAAAAAATACCAAAGTGGATGTCAGAAGAGACTGAAAATTGTACCAGAGCATTGAGAATCCAGAATAAAGGGAAAAGATACTGAAGTAAAAGAGATGAATTGAGGATTGTAAAGGGCAGTGCAAGAAGACAAAGAAAATATTATAATGGAATGTGCAGAGATGAGAATGTAGGAATGATGAATTTCTACATTGTTTGAACATAGGAATGGCATCAGTGTAGCTTAAGAAGTGACATGAATTGGAACTGTGACTGGTAGTGAGAGTAGTGATAGTGGCTGAACACCAGTGATTGTTTATCACCTGCTGAGAGTTCCAGGATGGCAGAAACAGGCAAGCACTCTTACTAGCTGAGTAGGACATTCAAGCCCATCCAGAGGCATCTGAGAAGACAGATGTGATGATCTGCTTCTGAAAGATCACAGCCTTGAAATCTCTGTGAAGCAATTCTGCTCAGTCGATGTGGGGTCATCATATGTTGAAATCAACTTAACGGAAAATAACAACTCTTACTATTGCTATCACCAAGGACCATGCAAATAGTCATCACTGTTTCCCTATGGAGCTGTATGTATTTGCTTGGTGGTGGTAGTGGTGGTGCTGGTAGATGCCATCCAGTTGGCTCCTACTAACAGCAACCTTGTGTTCAGCAGAGAAACCTTGTTTAATCCTGCAGCATTTTTGTAATGTCTGCTGTGCAGTCACAGTGCCTATCCTTCTTATTGAAGGTCTTCCCCTCCCTCATTGACTTCTGACTTTTCCAAGCAAGTCTTTTTCCTAGAACTGGCCCTTTCTAATGATGCACTTGAAGAATGGGAGATGAAATACCCTTCAAATGTTGTTCTCCAGGTGAAAGCTGGGTTGAGGAAACAGTTATATAAAGAACACAAGGAAATTACAAGGAAGACTAGGTGAATAGCTTTTGAAGGAGAGTCTTACTTGATATATTCATTTCATAACTAGGAACTGGTTTTGTTGAGTTCTTAGTCAGAAATCAGAATAGTACCAATTTTTCAGAGAAAGCCTCTGAGTAAAAATAATCTAAACCTAGATTAAGGGTTATAACAGATTCAAATGATCTGTCATATTCTCAGATTTCTATGCATCTGAGAGCTGGATGAATAAGGATGACAGAAGAACTGATGTCTTTGAGCTGTGGTGCTAGAGAAGAGCACTGACCATCTGATCAATTCCAAAAGAACAAACAAATGTGTCTTGGAGAAAGGTCAGCCAAAGTGCTCCTTGGAGGGAAAGGTGGTAAAGCTTCTCCTCACATACTTCTGGCATTTTGCTACAAGAGATTATCCCTTGGAGAAGAACATCATGCTTGGAAGGGCAGAGGGTTGGTGAAGGAGAGGTAAATCCTTAACCAGGTGGATTGACATGGTGACTGCCACAATGAGCTCTAGTGTGTCAGAAAGTATGAGGATGGTGCAGGACAGGAAAGGGTTCAGATCTACTGTTTATAGGGTTGCTATGAGTCAAACTCAACACAACAGCACCTAACAACAATAACAACAACTCTATTATTCATCATTCAGTGCAGCTACACAACAATATTATAAGAATATGAGAACCATAAAATTTCATTCAGACATACCTTCAAGATACCAACTGCTTCAAATAGTATGACTCTATGATAAAGAATGTGGCATCAAGATCAGAGGAAAACTGCTAGATAACCTCTCCATACATATTTAATGTGTAAATTATTCGAGAAGCTGGACTCTATGAAGAGTGTGGCATCAGGATTGGAGGGAGATGTGTCAATAAACCTGTGTTATGGAGATAATACAAACTTGCTTGCTGAAAGTGAAGAGGATTTTAAGTACTTGTTGCAGAAGATAAAGGAATGCAGCCTTCAGTATGGATTGCCTCTCAATGTCAAGAAAACAAAGATTCTTATTACTGGACCCATAGACAACATCATGATGGATGGAGAAAATATTGAAACTGTGAACAACTTCATCTTACTTGGCTCCACAATTAACAGTCTTGGTATTAGCAGTCAGGAAATAAGGAGACACATTGCACTAGGAAAATCTGCAGTTAAGGACCTCTCTAGATGATTGAGAAGTAATGATGTCAGTTTGAAGACTAAGGTGTGTCTCATTCAGGCCATACTCTTTCTGATAACTTTCTATGCATCTGAGAGCTGGACAATGAATAAGGATGGTGGAAGAAGTGATGCCTTTGAGCTGTGGTATTGGAGAAGAGCCCTTCCATGGACTGCCAAAAGAACGAACAAATATGTCTTGGAGAGGGTGCAGCCAGAATTCTCCTTTGATGACAAAGCTGATAAAGCTTTACCTCACATACTATGAACAAGCTGTTAGGAAGGGCTATTCCTTAGAGAGGGACATAATGGTTGGCAAAAGAGAAGAAGACCCTCAACCAGGTGGACTGACATAGTGACTGTCTCATGGGCTCTAGTGCGTCAGGAAGTGTGAGGATGGTACAGGAGAGGACAGGGTTCAAATCTATCACTCATAGTATTACTATGGGTTGTACTCGACTCAATGGCACCTAAGAACAACAATAAAGTTTCATTTCCACTGGTGAACACATATAGGACAAGATACAAACATAAGGTCCCAAAGTGTTTCCAGGTTGAAACCATTTCCCTTTTTTGTTCCCAATCAGTTCCTTTTGTGAGGCAGCCAGTAAGCAAATCCTCATTATAATTAGATTTGATATTAAATAAAAAGAGGCTGAGGAAATAATTCTTTTTACTTAGAGCCTCAGAGTACTAACTTAATGGTTAAACAGTTTAAGTCCATTGAACAGTACAAGGAAGACTAAGTCTGGCAATGTGATTCCATAATGATTATAGCTAACAAATCCCAATAGTCAACTCCATAACACATAGACTTGCTATGAGGCAGAGGGTGTACTTAACAGTGACAACAAATGGGGCTACTTAGAAGAAATGAGGAGTGGATAGAGAACTATAATTTACTATTGCCTATTTTTGTGTCTCTCTGGAGACTAAGGTGCGCCTGATACAGGC
>NW_006399752.1:307764-308367 GCF_000299155.1 Elephantulus edwardii | reverse complement strand
AACAACAATTTTTGTGTATGGAACATTGATGGTACAGTGGATTAAGGGTTAAATTGCTAACCAAGATATGGGCAGTTCAAATCTACCAGCTGTGCTCCACAGGAGAAAGATAAAATACTTCTGCCAAGATTTCACAGCACTGGAAGCCTTAAGGGACAGTTATACTCTTTGACTCCTATAGGGTTGATACAAGTCAGAATAGATTAGATGACAATGGGGAAAGAAACTTTATGTAGGAAGCCTTCAGGCACAGTGGTTAAAACCTACCAGCTGCTTCATGGAAGAAAAAACAAACAAACAAACATGGAATCTACTTCCATAAAGTTTACAGCTTTGTAAACAGCTTTGTGGGGTACTTCTATTTCTTCTATAAGGTTGATATGATTCAGAATAGACTGGATGTCAGTGAGTTTATTTTTTTTTTATTTTGTGCATTACTGTAATAGGAGGTTTGTCTTAGTTATTCGATGTTACTATAACAGAACAAACGCAAGGGAATGGCTTTAACAAACAGAATTTTATTTTCTCATAGTGTTGGACCAAGAGGCAGTAGTCAGAACAGAGCAGGGTAACACTGCATGGTTCAAAATTGGGAAGGGTGTA
>NW_006399752.1:294826-306849 GCF_000299155.1 Elephantulus edwardii | reverse complement strand
GTCCAGTCTAGGAGAAGGCTTCCTCCTTCCGTCAGCTCTGGTGGATGATTCTCGTCACTGTGAGCTTCGTTCCCTTGGCAATCTTCATGAACTTTTGTATCTCTTTTCTCTCATTCCTGCTCTATTTGTTTAATTTTACTTAGGTCTCAAAAGCTGTTAGCTCAAGATACACTCTCTACACTAATTCTCCTTAATTAACAGTATAGACAGACTATTCCTAAATTCCACAAACATAAAGTTTAGGATTTAAAGCACATATGTGAGGGACACAATTTTAACTATAGCAATATGTTATCACACTTACTCTTAAAAAATATGACTCTTACAAAAAGTGTTTTCTATTTAAAAGGTGATAAAACGACATTTTATAGAAGCATCCCCCCACTACTGCACAGTGATAGTATGTAGTAACATTTGATTTTAAAACTAAATGTTTTATTCCAAACATCATGTTCTTTCTACTAAATATATTTCTTATAAGACTTGGGCCTTAGTTTATTTGTAGTGTTTTGGGTTTTTTCCAAAGACTAAAAAAAAAACAAACATTATATTAGTTCAGAACTTAACAGATTAATTAGTAATTCCCTGTGAATCAAATGAAAATTAGCAAAGCAATGTTGAATTAGAGATATACTCTGAAGTCTGTATTCAGTGTCATCAAGTTGATTCTAACTGATGGAAACTAACTTTATTACAGATTGGTACTGATTCTTAGGGTTTTCTCAGTTCTGTGAGCAACACAGGTATATTCATAATTTGTTCTGCTACAATTAGTAGTAGACCAGTTACAGTAAGTGCTGAGAAAACAGTATTCCATATGTTTGATCTGCTGTATGATGCCACCATGATTGCCAACATCAGCAGTTCATTTCCCTCACTTCTCTATGTCCTTTGAGAAGGGTGGTTCTCTAGATGGTCTTCCAGAGATTAAGACCTATCAGAGGAATGACTCACATGACTGTAGGTGATGCGAACCTGTGTTGCAGAAAATGGTGAACATTTTAGACAGTCAGTTGCAGGTGGAAAGCAGTCCAGGTTCTGTGAGATGATTTCGTATGCTTCTTGTAGGGTGGGGCTTATATTACACCCTAATCCTCTCACCTTAATACAATAAATCAGCAAACAATAAAGAGTTAATTAATGGCTACGAAAGACCTTTTGAATGATAAACTTTTGACACTATACCAGGACTCCACTAGAGGAAAAACCTAGTGATGTGTTTCAGTAAAAATTACAGTCTATGAAACCCTCTAGAGTAATTCTACCCTATCATATAGGAGCACAACGGGTACGAATCTTTCCATAAAGAGCTCTGGTGACCTAGAGTTATGGTGCTAACCCAAAGACTGAGTTTCTCAGGTGGTTCAAATCCACCAGTGGCTCTGAGGGAGGAGAGATTTACACGTGATTTACAGCCCAAGAAGCTCAATAGATGGTCAGCCGTGACTTGGTTCCAACTTAACGGCAATGAGTTCTTTTATTCTGGATTTTGTGTTTTTGGGTTTTTGGTGTGGGTTTTTTTTTTTAATGAATCAGAATCCCCTTGTCCTATGACAACAATAACACTCTTTATGGAAATAGATTTCTAGACTTTCTCCACCACCCCCAGCACTGTGGGGAATATATTCTAATGTATTTAATTTCACTACTAGACCAAACAAATTGAACTGAAGTACATTTCACACAAAACAGAGACAAGCAAAAGAGAAAAAGCCAGAAATTGTCTTTGAGTTGAGGACACACATTTTATGAGACCAAGAAATTTCTGGAGACTTTAACGTAACTGAATAAAGAACAGAAGACACCACCTGTAGTGCAGAGCAGAGAGTATCACACATTTTTGTAATACTGAGGCTATTTCAATGACTAAGAAGATCATATCTTGGAGGTATCATATTGTCAGGAACCTCTTACATAAAACTACGTAGTTGGGAGGGCAAGTGTGCACTACATTGTCGTTACTGTGTCCTAGCAAACTGGGGCAAACTTCATTAGTAATGCAGCTCACAGACAACCTATTCACTTCTATTCTTCACAAAATTAGTACCCTGACTTGAGTTTACCTTTAAAGAGACCAGAGATCCTATCTGTGCAATGTCAAGGATATCTGAGAATGTGCAATGTTCAGTCAAATACACAGTTGTTTTGCCTGTACAATATCAAGGCAACTGGGGTTTGTTCAGTTGGGGGAAAAAAACCCAAGAAGTTCTCTTTCTCACTTGGATGCTTGAAATAATTTACATATAACCCAGGGCATATTCAGAAACTTAAAAAAAAAAAGAAGAAGCCTTCTTTCCTCCATAGCTCAAATTACCAGAATGATATCACATTCTGGCTATAAATACTAGAGATATCAATTATCCTACTGCCTCCCTCACACAAGGCGGATGATAAACTCCTACCTCTTCTCTCTAGAGGAAGCTTATATTTTGGTATTTCCAGTTTATGCCTTATAAAAGACCTAATCCTCAATGTTCATCTATTTTTATAATTGCAAAACCTCAAACTTAGAGACATGAGAGCTAGTACAATATTTCAGCTCTGCCTGCCAAATGCTCCGGTCGTCTGCAGTAAAGCTTGGCATGCTGTTTGTTTCTGACATAACTGTCTGCTTGTGCCAGGTGGTTTGCTAGTGTTACATGGCTTCTCTCAGCTTAGTCATTGTAAAGGTGACTTTGAGTTTTTATGTTGTTAGTTTATGGTACAATCGAATGATCTCGCTGGCAACCCCCTAGATAATCTATTTAACCAATATAACTTGTCAGTCATCACTACCATTTGTAATGTTGTTGTTGTTAGGTATAATGAAGTTGATCACAACCATGAACACACTTGCATCTATCCTATATCATCCTTATGATCTCTGCATTCTCCAACCCATTGTTACAGTCACTGTGTCTGTCCATCTTGTTGAGACTCTTCCTCTTTTTCGTTGGCTCAGGACACAGTAAGGTTCAGAGTCACTGGTGATAGGGTCACCAGTGAGCTGTAAATTGACAGCATGTAAAAATAACCTCCTGAAAATTCCTGTCTTCTTTTTCCAGCCATCAATAAACTATTTAATTTCATTCTGTCCTTATAAAGTAACTTGGGTGAGTTTTTAACTCAGTTTTTCACACTGTATTCCACATTTATGAATACTTGCAATGTATGATATACATTTCTCACATGCTGGATCAGATCTAAAGACGTGCAAGATATGCTACCCATGCTGGGTAATTTCACAGTTCAGTGTGTTATGTAGGTGTTAATTCAAACACATTCAAGTACCATAAAGTTGTCAGAGCTGATGTGGGAACCAAAGGAAGGCTACTGTGATAGGAAAAATTAAACATCTGGCAATGAATTTGAAAGATAAGTTGGTCAGACAGAAAGAATAATGATTCTTCATTGGAGATACTAACATGTACAAACACACAGAGTTACTAGAGGAATCTGTCATGATTAAGGAGTGAGGAGCAATTTCATGAGGGTAGAATAAAGAGATGCAGCTGATGTACAATAACAAAATTGTCTGACTGGTTGGATTCGGAAGGAGAAACATCAATGTTTAATAGCTTAGGAAACGAAATTGGTATTTCATATTACAAAAGTGAGAAAAATTTAAGAATAAAGCATTGAATTTGGTTTAGGGCTTTTGGGAATTAAATCCTGAGATCATCAAATTCATTGCCTACAAGTTCATCCCAACTCACAGTGAATTTCTAGGACAAAGTGGAACTACCCCATAGCATTTCCAAGACTGCTCTTTACAGAAGCGGACTGCTGCGTCTCTCTTCCCTCCTCTCAAAAATAGTTTCTCCTATGTTGATGATCTTGCTTTCTAGTCTCAATAATCAGCAAAGGAAAGAACATGTAAATAATTTAGATGATATTTTTAAAAAATGATGACTTTATTTTCTCCTATTGCTAAATCATATTAGATAGTTGGGCTATGTTCCTAGTGCATTTAGTTCACGAAACTGGAGGTCTTAACTAAAAGCAAGACTCATCCTTTTAGTATTATCCATTTCTTAATCGAATGAACCCAAAGGCTCTGCTTCTTTGCAGGTTTGAATCCACTAGTGGTTCTGTGTCAGAACAATGCACAATCTCCTGTGAAATGTGCAGCCTTGGAAACCCAAGGAAGGGTGAGCTGTGGGTCGGCTCCGACCCAACATCAATGAGTTTAACTACTTGAAGTTTGAGTTTAATTATTTGAAACCAGTTAAAACACATAACTTGCAGCATAATCTATTAAAAGAACTAAAATCAGAATGAACAGATGGGACTTTGTTCAAGGACATTTATTTTAAAAATGAAATCAAACTGTGTGAAAGGAAAATAAAGCTGTTATTTTCATTTGAAGTTTGCATATTTTATGTACATCAGCAGAGGAAGATGGTCTTTTGCTAGTTTTGGTGACTATAGATCTATGAATGCACTGAAATAAAATAATTTAGTGTAAAATACTTTATATTTCTAGCAGTCTGTAAAAAGAGCGCAGCCAGTATAAAAACAGCTCTATCTGATCTCCAATAAGTCTACAAGAGTCACAACATCCTCAGTACAAAACCAGTTTCTTTGAGATCAGACATAACCTTAAGCTCCTACACCTACTTACACCAATTCTAACACCATTATCCCTATCAGGACTCTTGCTGCCCTGGTACTGAGTTCAATAATCCATAGAACCACACTCATTATTATGGGGGTTATTAACAATGCAGTGGTAACAAGATATAATTCTTTAGCAAGCACAGGTTTTCAGTCATGCTTGCAGGTCCTTTGATTTTCAACCAAGGAGTTAGGGCAATGTTACAAAACACTCCTGATCCTACCAAGTATGGCATCTTTCCCTAGTCCTCCAACAAGCTTGGATGAAGACTCTCAGCTCTAGCTCTGGCTCTGTATGGTGGGATTTCCAGGTCAGCTCCGGCCCACATTAGTGTCTGGTTCTCTGCTACTGCTGTTCTAGGTTCCAGTCTGATGGGTGTAGACATCTTTGGTTCAAATTGAAGTGCACACGGGACTCTGATTCTTCTTTCTTGCTGGTAGTGAGATTGCCCTTTTTTTGCCAATAAACCAGTTTAAACTGGTGGGATGGCAACTTTAACCAAGTCTATCATTATCATGATTATCTGATTCACAGTGGCCAATGCTAGCCAATGCTTGCTAATATCTAGTACATTGATCTTTATGTGTTCTGTTTCATTGTTTGCAATGTCCAATTTTCCTATATTTATACTTCTTGTGTTCCATGTTCCACTTATTAGTGAATGTTTGATGCTATTTTTCCTTATTTTGTGTGTCTTTCAATCTGAAGATTCTACTTTCAGTGCTATATTTAACTGTGTAACTGTGCTGTATTATTCATAGGGTTTTGTATGGTCTGTTGTTTCAGAAGTGAACATCTAACCTTTCTCTAAGAAAGGGTTTGTGTGATCTCTCCATACCTACACAATCTGTATACTGAGCAAATTATTTGAGAAGCTGGATGTTATAAAGAATATTGTGGTATCAGGATAGAAGAAAAACTCAACAGCAATGTGTGATATACAAATGATACAGCCTTGTCTGCTAAAAACGAGGAGGATTTTAAATGCTTGCTGCAGAACATCAAAGACTACAGCCTTCAGTATGGATAAAGTATCAACATCAAGAAGACAAAGATCCTCACCACTGGGCTGATAAATAATATCATGAGAGATGGAGAAAAGGTTGAAATTGTCAAACATTTCATTTTACTTGGGTTCACAAGCAACACCCCTAGCAACAGTAGTCAAGATATTAAAAGATGTTGCAATGGGAAAATTTGCTGTCAGGGACTTCTCCAAAGTACTGAGGAGAAAGGATGTCAGTTTAAAGACTAAAGTATACCTGATTCAGGCCATGTTTTTAATACCATTACTAGCTATGCATCTGAGAGCAGGACAATGACAGAAGAAGCAGTGCCTTGGATTTGTATTGCTGGTGAAAAGTACTGACTATCCACGAACTATCAAAAGAACAAATGGGTTTATCTTGAAGAAAGCTCAGCCAGAGTTTTCTTAGAGAAAAGGATGACAAAGTTTTATCTTACATGCTTTGGGCATGTTGTTAGAATTTCTAGGAAAAAGTATATCATGCTTGAAAATGTAGGAGGTCAACAAAAGAGAGGAAGACCCTCAATGAGATGGATTGACACCATGATGGCAGCAATGAGTTTGACGATTTCACAGATGATGAGGATGGCACAGGGAAGGACAGGGTTCAGATTTGTTGTTCACAGAGTTGTTGTGAGTTGTACTCAAGAACACATAACAACAAAAGCATCATTAGTAGTCTATCCACCTGTTTACATGTTCCCACCCAAATGATACTATTACCCTATTTACATCACTAGCATAGCACCCCCCTTCCCCAGCCATGCGGCCAAAGTAAAAAACAATGAACAAGGAAAGACATTTTTAATAAACCACTATATCACATAGACCATGATATACTCACCACCACCATCATTGTTGTTGTTGATTGCTTCTGAGTCGAGCAGGACTCATAGCAACCCTATGACCAAAAGGCCAGAAGCCCCTCTACAATAATTGACATTTACCAAATTTCATAAAGTTTCCAGAGACAAGTTGTTTAGGAAGTAGATGTCACTCGTTCTTCCAGACCTGTCATAGAATGTTATTGGTTGTGTTGCCTGCGATGGATAGTGACCCTATGAATAGCAGCTCTGAATCCTTCCCTGTCCTGAGCCAGTCTCACTAATTCTGACACACCAACTCCCATTGCCCCAGTGACTGTATCAATCCATCTCATCCTGGGTCTCCCTCTCCTGCACTGTCCATCCACCCTTCCGAGCATGTCTTTCTCCAAGGACTGACCTCTCCTGGCCATGTGCCCAAAGTAAGTGAGTCAGAGCTTCAAAATCCTAGCCTCCAAGGAGAGACTCGGTTTCACCCTCTCCAAAACAAACCTATTTATTTTCTTGGCAGTCCATGGTATGTTCAAGACTCTTCAGCACCACAACTCGAAGACACCTAGTGTTCTTCTGTCATCCTTAGGCATTGTCCAACTTTGTGAAGCATAACAAATAATCGAGAAAATCATGGCCTGGATTAGGCGCACATTTGTGTCTAGATTTATATTGCTACTCCTCACCACTCTGGACAGGTCCATGACAGCAGATTTTCCCAGTGCAATTCGTCTTTTGATTTCCTGACTGCTGTTATTAAGAGTGTTGATTGTGGAAACAAGCAAGCTGTAATTGTTAACAACCTCAATCTCTTCTCCATCTATTATGGTGCTGCCAATTGTCCCAGTGGTGAGAATTTTGTCTTCTTGATGTTAAGCTTCGATTTATATTGAAGACTACAGTCCTTGACCTTTTGCAGCAAGTGCTTCAGTTCTTCTTCAGTTTCAGCAAGCAAGGTTGTGTTATCATAGGTTGTTAATGAGTCTCCCTCCAATCTTGATGCCACACTCCTCCTCATAAAGCCCTGCTTCCCAGTTGATCTGTTCTACATGCAGATTGAAAAGGGACAGGGAAAGGATGCATCCCTGACACACTCCTTTCTTGACTTTGAACTATGCGTCTTTCCTTGCTATGTTCTGAGGACTGCTTCTTGGCCCAAATATAGATTTCATATAAGCACAATCAAGTGTTCTAAGATTCCCATTTTCCTCCAGGTTAGCTATAATTTATTGTGATCCACACAGACAAATGCCTTTGCGTAGTCAATGAAACACAGATAGACATTCTTCTGGTACTCTCTGCTCTGTGCCAAGATCATCTGACTGGCAATAATATCCCTAGTGCCATGACCTCTTCTAAACTCAGCCTGCATTTCTGGTAGCTTTCTGTCAATGCACTGTTCAAGTCTTTTCTGTATAATCTTCAGCAGAATTTTGCTAGTGTGTGATATTAGTGATATTGTACAATAATATTCACACTCTGTCAGGTCACCTTTTTTTGGGATGGGAATAAATATGGATTTCTTCCAGGCAGTTGGCCAAGTAGTTGTCCTCCAAATTTCTTGGCACGACTTGGTGAGGACATGCAGGAAAGCATCTGTTTGCTGAAATATGTCAATTGGTATTCCATCAGTTCCTGGGGCTTTATTTTTTGCCAAGTCCTTCAGAGCAGCCTGAACTTCCTCCTTCATCACCATTGCCTCTTGCTCCTATATCATTTCTTGAAATTCTTCTGTGTTAGCCAATTCTTTTTGGTGTAATGATTCTGTATACCACCATCATTAGAAGATAATAATTCTTCATCAATCTTTCTTATTCATTGCCTAATTTTCACATACCAATGAGATTAGTTTGGGTCAGATGCACCTAAGTCTTCAAAGTGACATTTTTTTCTTACTATTTAAATGAAATCTTTTGCTGCAAATTTCCCTAATGATTGTTATTATTTGCTTTTGTGATTACTGCTTCTATAGGCATTGATTGTGTCTCCAATTAAAATGAGCACAGTTGTGTTGGCAGAACAGCCACAGTGCTCCTTAGAAGCTAAGATGGAGGAGATGTGGAGTTTAAGATTATTATCAGGGTCATTGGTCCTGGAAACAAGCATCAACTTTGGTAGAGGATCAGTAAAATGTAAAAAGCTTGATGAAATGATTGACACAATGACTATAACAGGGTGTCCAAACACAGCAGTGATTGCTATCAAGATGGCACAGGGATTGGGCAGTGTTTTATTCTGTTAAACACAGGGTCACTTTGAGTCAGAACTGACTGAACAGCACCTATCAACAATATATCATACATATCTACATCTACCTATATAATAGAGTAAAATCATGAATATCTTCTCTGTTCTTTCTCCCCTAAACTTGCCTTTTTAAAAGAGTTTCCACTTTCTGGAAAAGTTACAACAAAACTGGGAATTTTCACAAATACCTTTTGTATGTTAATGTTTTTGTGTGTTGTCAAGTCAGAAATGACTCATAGCTGACCCTCCAGCAGGTTTTCAAAGGCAGTAAATCTGCCAGGAAGAGTTGCCCATCCTTCTCCCATGAAGAAGCTGGTGGATTTGAACTGTGTGCCTTTGAGGTTCAGATTCTTGCCAGTATTTTAGACAACATTTCATAACAATGAACTTATCATTCTTTCATATACAACTGTATTGTGTGTTGTTTTTTGTTTTTATGTGTTGTCACGTGGCTTGTGACCCTATGCACAATAGCTCTGAACCCTGTCCTGAGCCAATTTCACTGTCTCTGACACACCTGTCCCTAACACCCCAGTCATCACTGTGTCAATCCATCTCATGCAGTCTTCCTTTCCTGTGTTGTCTCTCCACCTTTCCAAGCATGATATCATTCTCCAAGGACTGTGTGTGTGTGTGTGTGTGTGTGTGTGTGTGTGTGTGTGTGTGTGTAATCAGAGATGATGAGAATGGTTGCAGGTTAGCTGTTCATTGGGTCACTGAGTCATACACAACAGCATCTAACACCTGCCTTTGAAAACCTGCTGTGGCGTCAGCTATGAGTCATTTCTGCCTTGACAGCACACAAAGACAAAAACATCCAAAGGTATTTGTGAAAATTCCCAGTTTTGTTGTAACTTTTCCAGAAAGTGGAAGCTATTTTAAAAGGACAAGTTTAGGGAAGAAAGAACATATAAGAACAACTCTCTATGGTATATATGAGCATCCTTCAAACTAGTTCATCTTTTCATTTATTTACGTTTCCATTGTGTGTGTATACACACTTCCTTAGTTTCTGGTGCAGAACAGTGTTCCAGGTTTGCTTTGCACCTTGCTTGTCCTTGCTGTGGAATCACAAATGTCATTTTTATCCATTTCATGGAGTCCTTTTACATACTTAATATTTGAAATCAAACTCATAGACACATTTTGTTGTTTCTTGCTGAGCTGCTCAGAAAAAAGAAATATTCTCTTTGTGACAAGTATGTCACTTGTGCTTTCTAATTTAATCACACTTTGTGGATTTTTTTTTTATCAGGCCTCAGAAGTTTAGAATAGATTTGTAAACCAGAGAAAACCAGGCATGGCAGAATACTTCCCTTGACCTCTAGGGCATTTTAACAAGGACTCAGGTGCTAATCATGCAACTGAGAATTACTGAATTGATGGGAGCAACTGTGAAATCTATATTTATCTCCCCAACATCTGCTGTTCATTAGCTCAAGTACACCTTTCAGTGCTGGTGTCTGCACAGTGCTACAACTGTCAGCAGTTTAAAAAAAAAAAGTAACAACAACAACAAAAAAAGTAACACGTTTTCATCACTGAATTTTTTATTACATGATCCAATAATATATTCTTCTTAAATGAAACACTATATATTCCTTGACTAAAAAGATACCCATTATATGTGTTAACCGATGTAGGTCCTAGGGAGTTTGTGCTACTAACCTCACGGTTATGATTAATAAGCTTATGCAGTTTTGTGCTGTTATGCTGCTTTGGGGACGCCCTTCACTGAACATATCCACCTTTTTTTTTTTACATATTCACCTTCTAAGACATTGGCATTGTCCTTTTAAGACAGCATGGACATTGGCAAGTTCTGATTATTCTGGTTTTTGCTCTCATACTAATTTTTTTTATCTTATGTGGACTCAGGCTGTGCTCTACCAGTTTGACAAGGTACAGCAGAATCTGCAGGGCACCTTATGATTTGTACTTTACTTTTAACTCTTCTTCTCTTTTGCTCCAGATTATTTGACTGCTCTTTAATTTCTAACACTCTTTGTTTGAGGTTGGAGCTGAACTCACTCCTGTGGCACAATTTTCAGTCAAACAATAAACAGATCTATAAGATGAGTAGTAAAAGCATGGAGGTACTCAGGCCTTAGATTAGACAATCTTAAGATCAAAAGGGCAGCATTTATTCAGGAATGAGACTCAGAAGGTTGAAAAGGAGAAGAAATAAGAATCACAGAGCGATGACGGGACACAATATGGGCATTGTAATCAATGCCATAAAACAAAGCAGGTACACATAGTTTTATGAAATGCTAATCTGCTCTGTAAAATTTTACTCAAATCACAAAAAAAATTTTTTAAATATTATTTAGGGTTTATTTCTTTGTCACATAGCAGTTGACCAGAGATAGCAGGGTCCATTTCTGGGTTCTCAATTCTGCTACATTGGTCTATATGCCTCTCATTGTACAAGTACCGTGCTGTTTTGGTTATTACCACTGTGTAGTAGGTTTTAAGGTCAGGACGTGCTATGCCTCTCACTTAATTTTTATTTTTCAGAAGTGCTTTGCTTATTCAGGGTCTTTTTTCACTCCAAATAAACTTGACAATTTCCCTTTTGATCTCCTTGAAAAATGGATTTGATATCTGTATTGGGATTGCATTGAACATGTAGATTGCTTTTGGTAGGAGCCTCTTCCACAAGTGGTGCTGGCAGGATGGGACTGCTACCCACAGAAAGCTGAAACAGGATCCACATCTCCCACCATATACAAAAATCAACTGAAAAGCCCAAAACTATAAAGTCCTTAAAACGCAAACTGGGATTAAGCTTAAATGGCCTATCTGTGGTCTAAAGAGACTGCCAAATAGAGCCCAAAATGCACTATCTGGAGATGATAAAGTTGATGAATAAGACCTTCTAAAGATTAAATCACTGTGTGCATCAAAAACTTTTCCCAGCAGAGTAAAAAGAAAACTTCCTGACTAGGGGAAAAACATTTGGCAATACCATTTCATACAAGGTTCCCATATCAAAAGTTTATAGAGTCCTACAGGGCCTCCACAAGAAAAAGACTGGTAGCCCAGTTACAAAATGGGCAAAAGATACGGAAAGAATTTTCACAGAGGAAACTATTTAGATGGTCAACAGACACATGAAGAAATGCTCAAAATCACTAATAATAAGAGAGGTGCAAATCAAAACCACAATGAGATATTATCTCACCCCAGAAGCAGTGGAAAAATTTAATAGAACAAGTAATAAGTGTTGGAAAGGATTTGTAGAGATAGGAACTCTTACACACTGTTGGTGGGATTGTAAAATGGCTAACTACTCTGGAAGGAAGTTTGGCATTTAAAAAAAAAACCCTGAACA
>NW_006399752.1:271958-293282 GCF_000299155.1 Elephantulus edwardii | reverse complement strand
CAATGAATGAATGGAAATCCAAAATCTCTGTAAATATTCATTAAAATTATTTAAGAAAAAATCCAGAACAAAACATTTGCAATTAAAAATTTAATTTTCATCATTGAAGTAGGGGAAATAAACAAACTATCTTTTATGGTACTTTTCTTAGAGAAGTGTTAAGACACTTTTGCTGTTGCTGGTGTCATGTGCCCTGGAATCTGAATTGACCCATCATTGCCTCTCCAGTTGGTTTTCAGAGATTGTATAATCACGTGTGATGAGATTAGCCATCTTTCTCCCTTGGAGCAGATGGTGGATTCACACTGCCTGCCTTTGGGTTAGCCTTGCAACTCTTTATCAATTCAGCCACCAGAACTCCCTGAGTGTTCTGGGGATGCTCAATATATAGCTTGTCACCAAAGCAATTTGAACAAAAAGTAAACAAACCAACCCATCTACCAAAAGTAGTATTATATATTGATAAGAGTTCTTCACAACATGAAAAGTTGTATCTTAGAAGAAAAACTGAGCCATTATGCCTGGATAAGATTTTTTATGAGCAAGACTAGGTATGCCCATCAGATAGAGCAGTAAATTTTGCACAACTGAGAACATCTTAGTAGGTGAAATGAAAGGTGAAAGGGAAAAGAAACCCTAAGGGATGGAATTTCTTTCCTATTGTTCAAATTGCTATATTTTGTATCCAAGAAAGGGTTGTGGGATGAAGTACTACATAACAGAATCTTTAAAAGATCAGCCAGGTGGACTTTAGAAATAAAACAAAACCATGGCCTAGAAACAAATGAGGGAGAGGACTGAATAAAAGAAATAAAAGATTAGGTATTATTGGTATGACAAGAGTCCAGAGTAAGCGTTGCATAGTAAAGTGGTCTGGGGGAAAGGGGACTGTATAACAATGAAAGAACTTTTTTCCAAAGAAAAAAGTGAACTAGGGGGAGGGGCAAGGAGGAAAATGTGGAACAATGAATGAATAGAAATCCAAGTTCTTTATTGAGATTTTATTGTAAGTTTATAAAGAAAGAAGTAAAACAAAAAGTCTAAAATGAGCAAACATGTGACACTAGGTGCTCTCACAAAAGATAGACTAGCAGGAATCTAAGCTACTGTGTATCTTTTACGAGAGATGATAACATGCACAAAGTATGAGAAAGTCTTCCCATACTGGCTTCTAAGGTGCATTCCAGCTATACTTATTCCAAGAAACACTGATTTATTTTACTATCAGACCATGATACATTCAATATTCTTTGCTAACACTAGAATTCCAAAACACCCATTCTTCTTCTGTCTTCTTGACTTATTATCTGGCTTTCTCATGCATTCGAGACTACTGAGAATGATGTCATAGCTTGGAGCATGTACCCCTTAGTCCTTAAAGTGATATCCTTGCCTTTGAATAATTTAAAATAGTCTTTTGTAGCAGATTTGCCCAATGCAGAGCATCATTGGATTTTTTGACTGCTGTTTCCAAGGACATTGACTGTGAATCCAAAGAAAATGAAATCCTTGAGAATGCCAAAAAAAAAAGAGAGAGAGAGATGATAACAACATGAAACTAATACATCAAAATCTAAAATTTGCACCCAGATTACTATAGAATATTGATCTAGGGAACTAAGAAGGTAAAAAGAAAAGTCAAAAGAACCTGCTTATATGATATGGGGAATTAGGAAGTAAGATGAAAGTGAAAAGAAATAGAAACATAGAAAAATAATAAAGATAGAAAATAATAAAAAGTAGAAAAACCCCAAATGTACCTATTTACATACACCCCCATACACTAACATTCCGGTTTACACATACTTAATAACACATTCCTAGCTAGATATTTGTTAAGACAGAATCAAAACTGTAAGAAACATCAAGGGCCTGATATTAAAAGGTGGTGTCTTGATATCTAAGAGATATTGCCTTAGAAACTCAGAACTAAAGTATCTTTCAAAGAAACAAAACTAGATGAAGCTGGTTCACATGCAAGTGCAGTAAGGAGTTACCTGATCCTGCAGTGGCCGAAGATGGTGATTCAAAGAAGGGAGCAGGAATACAGCCAGAAGTGTATACAGTGTGACCTACACACGTGCCGACAGCCCGTAATGAATCATGCTACCTCTTCCCAGACTCCATTGCATCCAGTTCCATCTTTACATTGTGTGCTGAGGCAGAGGAGGGAGAATTGCAGCCATCTAAACCAAAGCTGTGCAAACATCACCCCTCCCCAGAAGAAAAAGCCCTAGAAAGAACAGCCCTTGTTGTTCTGGGAGACATGCTTCTGTTCCTCCAGGCCCTGCTTGTTCTCCTCCTGCAGGACTTTCTTATTCTCGTATAAATATATACCTTTCTTTTTGTCTCGTAAATCTGTATCTTTCCTTCTGCAAAGTTGTCTGACTTTGTGGTCCTTATTTAGACCCACAATGGGGCAACAGTATACCGACTAACTGGCAGCACACTTAAGCACAAGTAAACAAGCATGGCACATAAAATCTGTGGTTTTAGTTAAAAGATTTTTTTCTTTGCTACACTTGATATTCCTCCTTTTCAATGTACTGGGTTGTTTCGGTTGGATGTAACTGCCCACAGGTCAAAGGACAGAGGTGTGAGTTACATGTTTGTTCTGGAGCCCTGGCACCTCAGGCCATTGCAGCAGTGACTAAGAGGAGGTTAAGGAGGAAGACTGTGGAGCTGACAGCATTTACAGGTAGAAAAGCTGGTCAGTATTGGGACAGGGCCTAGCTGTGTCTCCCTGGGCCACTGTTGTGGCCTCTGCTGCTACTGTTGCTTCTGTCGCTGCTCCAGCCCTGGGTGGCCAAGGCCTTGGGAGGGAGCCCAGATGCAGCTCAGGACAAAGAATGTGACTGGCCTTGTGTCAATAAGGATTGTTGTGACCCTGGCACTGGCCAGTGTGCTTGCCTCATGGGCTGGGTGGATGAGCAGTGCCAGAACTGTGGAGGCCTCTTCAGCCTAACTGGGTCTTCAGGCTTTGTGACAGACGGACCTGGAAATTATAAACATAAAGTGCATGTGGCTCCTCAAAGGACAGCCAAACAATGAGTCAGCCATTTTGCTACAGAATGAAGTTGGGACCATTTGTACATTTATGAAGGGGACTCGGTTTACGCACCCTTAGTTGCTCCCTTCAGTGGCCTCATTGTTCCCAAGATAGAAGGTAATGAGACTGTCACATCAGGTATGCCCTGCTACTTTTTTAAAGTGACAGTGCTTATAATCTAATGGGATTGAATGTCACTCAGTTTTGACCTGTGTCCAAATAATTGCTCAGCTGAGGAGAATGTGAGATCAATAACAACATGATTCACTGCGAATGTTCTGAAAGTTGGACAGGCAAAGCACGTGACATTCCTTCCTGTGAAAATAACTGGGTTTCCTCATTGGGGCATCTGCAGTTCAAGTCACGCCAGAGAGTTCTCCTGCTTTCCGGAGTGGCAGGGGCCTGGATAGTCAATACCTGTACTTGTAACCAGCCATTTTGGACTTGAGAAGAATAATCTGAAGGTCCACAGAGCATCCCACAACGCTGTGGTCATTGGAAATATAATGCAGATTGTCGGAGGGTATGTGTTCAGACACTCAGATTACAACATGGTTTTAGCCTATGACCTTGATTCTAAGGCGTGGCTTGTGAACTAAGAGGTTACTAGATGCGGCCATTCTTTGGCACGATACAAGGATCACATTTATATGTTTGGAGAAAAAATGGATTCAACAGAGACTGTGAGCAATGAGTTCAGAGTATTTCATAGTCATACACCCAGGAAGCCTTTGTGCAAGGGGCTACAGTTAAGCAATACTTATGACCCCAGGACCAGGGCCCTATAATGCTTTCAGTGGTGAGAATTACAGGCTTGCAATGATCTCTACAGATATGAGGTGCACAGCCAGGTGTAGACCATTCTTAAGAACAGCAGATTTGGCCATTCAGCGGTCTCACACAACAATGTGTTTGGTGGTTTTAACTGTCTCCTCCTCAGTGACATCCTAGCATTCACTTCAGAAAGGTGTGAGGCCTATCCAAGTGAAGCTGCTTATCTGGAAGCAGGGCCTGGCATCTCAGGGGGACACAGGGTCATCTCAGTGTATCTCCTAGGAGTTGGCAATTAGAGCACAGGAAGAAAAGTTAAAATCACCATGTTTCTCCCAAATGACTCTTGACCATGACAGATGTGACCAGCACACAAATGGTTACAGCTGCACAGCCAACACCAAAGATTGCAGTTGGTACAATGGCCACTGTGTCTCCAAAGACCACAGCTGCACAGAGGGCCAGATCTCCACTTGCAGGGATGAGAATTGCCCTAAGGATAACTACATGCATCACTGCAACAAGACCAACTGCAGAAGCTGTGCCCTGGATCAAAACTGTCAGTGTGATTTCCGGAACCAGAAGTGCTTTACCCTCACCAAAAAGATCCGTGGAACTGGCTGGCATCTAGTTGAAAACTCATATTTGAAAATTACTACTGCCAAAGCGACTTATGACAATGCTAAATTGTCCTTTATCTCCATGATGGATTTTTTGGCTACTCTTACAACCCATAAGAAGGTGGAGTTTGTCCTCAAGCAGCTGCGAATAATGCAGTCATTGCAGAGGATGTCCAAGCTCACCTTGACCCTTTGGGTTGGCTTATGAAAAATCAATGCATCCCACTAGTTTTGGGACGATAAGTCCCCATTTACAAATAGTTGACTGCAATGGAAGCCATCTGAGTCTAGTGATGCTAGGTTCTGTGTGGTATTGTCAGAACTCAGCCTTCAGGGTGTGAAGGCTGCAACCTACCCAAGCGCACTCTCTGGCCATGTCTGTGAAAGGCTTCTGCTCTACAATGCCAAACAAGAAGACATGTGCCCTGAGAATGGCGTGTGGAGAGTTCAGCAGGGGCAGCAGTATGTATGTGATGCAGCAACATGAAGCAGTGTGTGGACTCCAATGCCTACTTGACCTCTTTCCCTTTCTGCCAGTGTATGGAGTGGTCCACCATGAATAGCTGCCCTCCCTGAGGACTGTTCAGGTCATTCTACCTGTAGTCACTGTTTGGAGCAACCAGGCTGTGGCTGGTGAACTGATCCCAGCAATACTGGTAAAGGGAAGTGCAGGGGGGGGGGGGCTCCTATAAAGGACCAGTGAAGATGCCTTCACAGACCCCTACAGGAAATTCCTACCCACACCCACTCCTCAGTTCTAGTGTGTGTCCAGAGAACAGCAGATACCACTGGTCTTTTGTATTATGGTCCATTCACACAATGGAATACTATGCAGCACACAGGAGAAATAACTTTGTAAATTATTACCTAAATTGGGAGGGACTGGAGAGCATTATGCTGAGTGAACTAACTCAGTCCCACAAGGATAAATATTGTATAAGACCATTATTGTAGAATTAGTATGAAGATCCAAGAGGGGTGGGAGAGGCTGGAAGCAGAAGGATGTGGATGTGCAGGGGGATGAGGGGACTAATCATTGGGTTGTACAATTTGTTGGATGGGGGTGGGGGCAGGGAAATGGAAAGAATTTGTTCAAATTTGTATTAGAATTTTGTAAATAAACTATTAAAAAAATACCAAGTGGTCTTTTGTTCATTGTCCAGCTTGCCAAAGCAATGGCCATAGCCAATGCATCAATCAGAGTATCTGTGAGAAGTGTGAAAACCCAATCCGAGGAGAACTCTGTGAGACCTGAACACTGTGCTTCTATGGTGATAGAGGCCGTTCTATTGCAATGGACACACATCACTGTGACACCACCATGGGATCGTGCTTCTGTAACACCAAGGGTATCAAGGGGGACAAATGCCAGTTTTCTGATGTAGAAAATCGATACCAGGGGAACCCTCTTGTAGGCACATGCTGTTATTCTCTCCTTACTGACTATCAGTTCACCTTTAGCTTATCCCAGAAAGAGGGCTACTATTGTACAGCCTTCGGCTTTGTGGCTACACCTGATGACCAAAACAGGGATATGGACGTTTTCCTTAGTGCCCCCAAAACCCTCAACCCAACATCACTTGGGCTGTTAGCTTCTTAGTGGAGACTCAGGCTGTAGAAGAAATAAGGGTGGCTTCAAAAGCTAACATTAATGAATTCAAAGACAGATCCTCAAAGGAGAAGTAAGAACCCAGATATTGCATTAATTTTTTATCAGTGATTTCACCTACCCATCAAAATTCAGATAGCTTGTGCGGGACACTAGAGAATCCTGGAACTTAGAACTTAAAACAGGCATAAACTAAAAAAGAGCTTCAAGACAAGCTCATTTCCTCAACTAGAATGAAAGGATGGCCTAACAGAAGAGAAATTTTTGGCAATCTAGGAACATGTAAACTAATGCATAAAAATCACCTGGGAAACTTAATGGCATTTAACAACAACAACAATCATTAATGGTAAAAATGACTAGAAGGAATAGTGGTGAACTGCCTCAATTTGATAAAGGACATTTACAAAATCCTACTGTTTACATTACAATTAATGGTAAAAGACTGAGTGTGTTCCCCTAATATCAGAAACAAGGCCAGGATGTCTGCTCTCACCACTCTTAAGATAGTAGTGGAAGATTTAGACAGCACTATAAAGCAAGAAAAGAAATAGATTAGAAGAGAAGGAAGAAAACCTTTCTATTTATACAAGGTTATCTATATTTGGAGTGAGGAGACTGCCTATCTTTCTCCTGAAAAGCAACTGATGAATTTGAACTGCTTACCTTTGGGTTACCAGTACACCTCCTTAACCACTAGGCCACCACAACAACATTTATAATGTATCTAAAGAAAAATCAATCACTTACTTATAGCACAATTTATACAAGATCCATCTACTGATAAAATAAATCAAGTTATGTTAACAGATTAGAAGAATCATTAAAGCAAATTCTCCTCTAGTGAACCTATAGATTTAATGTCGTATCTGAAAACTTCACAGACCTATTTTTACTTGCTTCCACTCACGCTCCTTTTTTTCTTAGTTTTTGTAAACTGAAGACTCCTGTATTTTGGAGCACTTTGGCGTCCTAGCTAATGTAGAAGTCTCTGTATAGACATACCACATTGATCCTCTGCACATTGATCTAGGAAATCAAGAAAGTAAAAAAAGAAAAAGAAACAGCTTAAACTATCTAGAAATTAGGGAATCAGGAAAGTAAGAAGAAAAAGCAAAAGAATCATTCTACATAATCTAAGGAATTAAGAAAGTCAGAGGGGAAAAACAACCCCCCAAAAAACCCAACCAAAAACATCCATGCACTCTAGCATTCTGGTATAGTGGTAGGAAGCTGAGCTTCAAACATACATCGTTTGAATCCACCAGCTGCTCTATAGGACAGACACGTGCAATCTCCTCCCCTTTGATTTACTACGTCTTGAAAACTGCTGGAGGGTCAGCTTGGAATCATTTCCAACCCGATAGCACGCGACCACAACAAGAAGCATTTGTTGAAACATAAACAAATTTATATTATATTGTCTTGGAAATTCAGAACTAGGGGTTTGTACTACCCACCCACCCCGCCCCTGAAAACAAATAAGACTGAATTCACCTAGGTCACACAGGTATACATCATAGAGTTACCTGACCACACAGTTACCTAAGATGGGGATTCAACAAGAGAGAAAGACTCAAATCAGAGGCCAGAAAGAACTATGTATGCCCAGACATTGATGAGCCTTCCCACCAGTTGCCAGACTCCCTTATACCTGATTCCATCTTGAAGTGTCCATACCCAAAGGAGAGAGTTGCAGCCATCTGAGCAAAGCTGTGCAAGCATCACACCTCCCTTTCCTCTTGGAAAACACCTCTCCCTGTGAGAAACAGTCCTAGAAAGGCTCTGAGCATTTGTTGTTCAGATACATACATACATTCCTCCAGGCCCTATAGGTTCTCCTTCTGCAGGTTTTTCCTAAAAAGACACCTTTCTTTATCTTTATTGCCTGTAAAATTGTTTGACTTTCTAGTCATTATTTAGACCCCAGCAACAAAATTCAGTTGACATAGATTTTATTTTTTTTGTTTCCTACATTAAGTACAGTGATCAAGCTGTCCCCAGCGTGGAAACTGAATCTTATAGTTACTTGTCTTCCCAAGTTCCCTGCTTTCTTTTCACTTTTGGTCTCTATTGATGCTTTCTCTACATACTTAACGGTCGTGCATGTTTTTAAAAGTTTGTCATATTTTAGCCAGCTTTTTAGTTGCCTGTTTACTCTACATGGTAGACTTTGAAGAAAAATTACTTGAGGAAGGAATGGTAGTCAAACAAAAGTAATTTCTCACACACTTCTCGACTACATCTCTGCTCCAAACCTATCCCTAGCGTTGTTGTTGTTATTGTTATGTGCAATTGAGTCGCTTGCGACTCATAGCGACCCTATGTACAACAGCCCTAAACTCTGCTCTGTCCTGTGCCAATCGCACTGTCTCTGACACTCCCATCCCGATCATCCCAGTCACAGAATCAATCTACCTTCTAGAGGGTCTTCCCCTCCCGAGCTGTCCCTTCACCCTCCCAAGCAGATGTCCTTCTCCAAGGACCGGTCTCTCCTCACAACATGTCCAAAGTATGTTAGACGGAGCCTCAGAATCCTTGCCTCAAAGGAGCCACCTGGTTTAACCCTTTCCAGGACGCATCTGTTTGTTTTCCTAGCAGTCCATGGTATTCTCAATACTCTTCTCCAGCACCACATCTCAAAGGCATCAATTCTCCTTCTATCCTCCTTGGTCATTGTCCAGCTCTCTGATGCATAACAAGTGATTGCAAAGACCATGGCCTATATCAAATGCACCTTAGTCTCCAGAGAGACACCATTGCTCTTCAGTACTTTGGAGAGGTCCCTAACAGCAGACTTTCCCATGGCAATGCGCCTTTTAATTTCCTGGCTGCTGGTGCCAAGACTGTTGACTGTGGAGCCAAGCAAACTAAAGCTGTGTACAATCTCAATCTCTTCACCATCCATCCTGATGCTGCCAATTGGGCCAGTGGTGAGAATATTTGTTTTCTTGACATTAAGCCTCAGTCCATATTGCAGGCTGCAGTCCTTGACCCTCTGCAGCAGGTGCTTCAGGTCCTCTTCAGTTTCAGGAAGCAGGGTGGTGTCATCTGCATAACGCAGATTGTTGATAAACCGTCCACCAATCTTGACCCCACATATCTCCTCATAGAGCCCAGCATCCCAAAAGGTATGGAGATAGGATGCACCCCTGGTGTAAACCCTTCCCAATTTTGAACCATGCAGTGTTCCCTTGCTCTGTTCTGACAACTGCCTCCTGGTCCAAGTATAGGTTTCACATTAGTACGATCAAGTGTTTTGGGATTCCCATTCTTCTCAGAGTCAGCCACAGTTTGTTATGATCCACACAGTCAAATGCCTTTGCATAGTCAATGAAACACAGATAGACATTCCTCTGGTATTCCCTGCTTTCAGCTAAGATCCATGTAACATCAGCTACAATATCCCTAGTACCACAACCCCTTCTAAACCCAGCCTGGACTTCTGGTAGTCCTCTGTTGATGTGCTGTTCCAGTCGTTTTTGGATAATCTTCAGTAAAATCTTGCTTGCATGTGAAATCAGTGAGTTTGTTCTATAGTTTCCACACTCTCTTGGGTCACCTTTCTTTGGGATAGGAACAAATATAGATCTCTTCCAGTCAGTTGGCCAAGTGGTTGATCTCCAGATTTTTTGGCACAACTTGGTGAGCACATCCAGGGCAGCATCTGTTAGCTGAAATATGTCAATTGGTATACCATCTATTCCTGGGGCCTTATTTTTTGCCATTTCCCTCAAAGCAACCTGAGCTTCTTCTTTCATCACCATAGGCTCTTGCTCATATGTTGTTTCATGAAATTCTTCTGTGTCTGCCAATTTCTTTCGATACAGTGACTCAGTATATTCTTTCCATCTTCTTTTAATACTTTCTGGATCATTTAACATTCTGCCGAAAGCATCCTTGATTATAGCAACTCGAGGTTTGAATTTGTTCTTCAGTTCCGTGAGCTTAACAAATGCTGAGTGAGTTTGGCCCTTTTGATTTTTTTACTCCAACTCCTTGCATATTTCATTGTAATATTTTGCTTTTTCATCCCGTGCTGCCTTTTGAAATCTTCTATTCAACTCTTTAGTATCTTGAATTCTTCCCTGTGCTTTGGCTTCTCTACGTTCCAGTGCAATTTTCACAGTCTCTTCTGACAACCATTTTGGTCTTTGCTTCCTCTTCTGTCTTTGCAATGACTGTTTGCACTCTTCCTGGATGATACCCTTGACATCGTCCCACAACTCATCTGGTCTTCGCTCATTAGTGTTCAAGGCCTCAAACCTGTTCCTGAGATGGTTCTGAAATTCAGGTGGGTAAGACTGAAGATGCCAAAACCGCGCGGCATTTGTTCCGCAGGCTGCACAGAGAGGGTGTAGGGAGCCTGACTGGCAGAAAGCTGGGCATCTATAGGGTCTATCACACTCTCTGCCCATCTTCCCAGGTAACAGTGAAGATGCCAAAACCCCACGGCATTTGTTCTGGGCTGCAGCCCTCGGGCCAAGAAAAACCTATCTATACACCAGTTCTACAGGATGCATCACCTTTGCTCAGGAAACATTACAACTAAACTTCAGAGACATTGGTCCCAACATAAGGAACTAAGAGCAGCTGATGTGTTTGGAATCACAGAAGCCAACGAAGCTTCATATATAAACTATTAGACCAGGGACAGGTCAATGGGAGATAGATGTGAAGGGAGTGGGTAGAAGTGGATGGGTATCCTAGTGGATGGTGGAGCAGGGAAATAAGTGGGTAAAGACACGTATGCCAAAGACAGGGACAACACTGACAATAATGGTTAGCTCCACAATAAGGGTTATACCTTTAACTTGCTGGCCTGTCTGATACTTCTTCTCTAAATCTGAACATTCACATTAAGACAGACTAGGAAGAAGGATTGGCCATCCACTTCTGAAATAGCAGGCCTCTGAAAATCCTATGTACAACAGAACACATGTAGATAATAGGAAGGGCAACTGAGGTTGAGCTTTCAAGTATGGAAATACAAAGGAAAAGGAACAGTTGTAAGCAGCCACTAGTGTTTGGGACATGGAATGTGAGAACCATGAATGTAGGAAAATTAGATATTGTTAAGGAAGAAATGGAACGCATAAATGTTGACATACTAAGCATTGGTGAGATGAGATGGACTGGCATGGGGCATTTTGAGTCGGATGATCCCTAGTGTAGTAACTGCCTTTTCCTTTTTAATTACTGATACTATTGATATGAACAGTAGAGAAATATTACACCTGTCATTATAGATTTAATTGTGTGACCCCCAAAACACATGTTGCAATCCTAACCTCTGATGCTTAGTACACTGACGATTCCACTTGGTAATAGGCTGTCTTTATTGGGTAAATGAAAATAGCGGAGGGTACATATTGAGTCGATCTCTTCTGATATAGAAAAGAGATGAAACAGATAGAGATGAGGAAAGACAGATGCCAAGATGCACAGAGATCGCCAAGGAACATTGAAACAGCCCAAATGTTCAACCACAATCAAACCGATTGAGAATCTGTGGTACATTCACCTGATGAAATACTACACTGCATTCAGCAGCAACAATTCTGAAAATTACTATGTAACTTGAGAGAGACTGGAGAGCATTGTGCTGAGTGAATTAATTCAGTCTCATAAGAAAATAGAATGCGGAGGAACTGAGGAGACAAGAACCTTCTTTGAGAACTGACAGAACACATTCCTATAGTGATAGTACTCTAAATTGAGACTTAATGCTGTAAGAAAAACAAGGATAGTCTCTTTCCCTTTCATTTATAGCCTTGGAAACACAATGGAGTGTCAGCTATGAGTTGATTCTGACTTGATGGCAAAGGGGGGGAGAGAGAAAAAAGAGAAGAGAAGGGAAGGGAAGGGAAGGGAAGGGAAGGGAAGGGAAGGGGGAAGGGGGAAGGGGGAAGGGGGAAGGGGAAGAGGAAGGCGAGGGGTGGGGGAGGGGAGGGGAAAGGGAGAGGGAGAAAGGGTGGGAGAAGGGGAAAGGAGAGAAAGGAAAGAGGGGAGAGGGTGAGCGAGAGAGAAGGAGAGGGGAGGGGAGGGAAGAGGAGAAGAGGAGAAAGGGGAGGGGAGGAGAGGGGAGAGACAATGTAAGACAATAACCTCCTTTTTGTTAAAAAAGAAAGAAAATCACCCCCAAAATGTAGGACCTTAAATCAACAACCATTTCTTTGATTCGTATGATTTGGTTCGGGCTCAACTGGTTGCTTATTCTCTATCTTCAGCTGACCCAGATGGTTTGGGGTTGATCAAGGAGGTCCTGTAAGGTATACTTCTTCTGCTGGCATGTGATGTGTACTTCTTTACATGGGTAAACTCCCGTGTTTGCCTGTGTAAAGATCTTGTTAAGCCTCTACTGAGAGAACAAACAAAGCTCTTCTTGGAGGAAGTGCCATCAGGGTACTCCTTGGGGACGAGGATGGTGAAACTTTGTCTCACATTCTTTGAACCTGTTGCCAAAATGTGCCAGTCCTCATTGGGGTGGGGGTAAGACTGAGGAAAACTGCATGAAATATGTTTACGGCATTGAAGTCTATGGGGGAGAGAATAGTCTAAAAGTATTATATTTTAGGGCATTATTTTTATCGTAGGAGTATGCAATGAGGGTTGTAGAGTGGATTATATTTGGGGCTAGGGGGGGGGGTTGGGGGGGGGGGGGGGGGGGATTGTGTACCAATGAGGGAGTTTTTCTTTTGCTTTTCAAGGAGAGGAGCAAATGGGGGGGGGAGGAGGGAGGGGTTTTTGCGGGGAGAAGGGTGCAACAATGAATGAATGGAATCCCAATATCTCTGTAGATGTTCATTGAAATGAAAAATAAACAACCTAAATTAATAAAAAAAAAAATGGGCCAGTCCTTGCAGAAACACATGAAGCTGGGAAAGGGTGAAAGTTGCAGAAAGAGAGGAAAGACTTCAATCAAATGTATTGACACAATCACTGCAGCAGTGGGCTGGAGCAGGGCAGAGACAGGGAGGATGATGCAGGGTAGGGCAAGGTTCAGATCTGTTGTTCATAGAGTTGCTTTGACTCTTAGTCAACTTACTGGTATCTAACAACAACAACAAACCTCTGCTTATGTCCAAATTGCTAATGTTCAATCCTTTATTATAAAAATAGATTCCATACTTTGAAATAATCTTTTAACATCAAACAGACATGGAATGGATTTAGGAAGAGAGAGAATTTAGGACCAATTTTACAATCTATCACATTGACCATATTTAAAAATATATATTGAAGCTCTGTTGGCCTGGTGATAAGAAGCTGTGCTGCAATCACAAAGGCACAGGCTTCAAATCTAACAGCTGTTCCATTAGAGAATATATTGCTTTAGCTCAAAAATATACATAGCAAAGATACACGTGAATTTGAAATATGTTAAAGTGTACAATAATCATGGCAGACATTCTTTACTAGATAAGTGATCTGATTTTAAGAAGACTTCAGGGGATATTTTTTTGGTTTAAGTTTTAAAGATTGTTTCAAGGCTGTAATTTCAGGGGTTTATTGAAACACCATAGCTCTAGAAGGCCTGGAATCGATGATAATTTGAAATCTTGTCCTATCCTTTCCCATCTGATCATGATTCTTCTGTAGATCAAAATGTTCAGCAGTAGTGGGTGCACCATCCAGTTCTGGACCTATAGCAAATAAAGCAGTTATTCATGGAGGAAATTGGCCAAACATTTCATTTTCTTCTATTTCTAATACTTCTTCTTCCTTCATTGTTCCAGGTGACTAGAAATCAATTGTTGTGCTTGAAAGACTGTGGAGTTTTAAGACCCAGTGAGTTAGCAGGAGAGCACTAGATACATTATATGGCTGACTAACTGGGCTGTTCCATGAAACTCAGACTTCAAACTTTCAAAGGAAGGAAGCAAATCTCGTGAATTATCTTCTTGTACATAAGCAACTTCAGGACCTACTCTCTTTTTCATCTTTAATCTTTTGGGGGGGAATCTACCACATATCTTTTGCCAATTTAACTCTTTACAGGTATATAACTTATTGAAAGCAATTACAATGATCAACTGTGCAACTCTATCCTTAGTCAATATGATTTTCCATTATCCTAAATATCTGGTGAGGACCAGATATTTTATTTCATTCTGTTTCACATACAATTACTTGTGTCAGAACCAACTGAGTATCATCTAACAATAATAACAACAATAATGTTAATGTTAGTCTTTTTTTAAAATAGCTTTTGTCTTAAAGTCTATTTTAGCTGATATAAAGATTGCCACTCCAGTGTTCTCTTGCATATTCTTTACATGGCATTTCTTCCCCCACTCTCACTCTTTTACTTTTAACTTATTTGTATTTGATTTAAGCTATGTCCGTTGCAAACAGTATATAGTAGGATTATGTTTTGGTTTTTTAGTCTGTTTTGTCACTCTGCGTTTGGATCCAAACATTTATTCTATTTGCATGCACTGTAATCATTGATAAGAAATTACTCACATCTGCCATTTTTGTTTTTTTAAAATGTGTTTTAAGTCTACGTTGTCTTTATCTTGTATTACTCTTTTCCTTTTGTGCAGTATTTTCAAATTTACTGCAGTGATTACCATGAGTATACTATTTTAACAGCTTATATTTGTAATATTTTTAGGCAGCACTTGTGGCCTAGTGGGTAGGGAGTCGCTCTGCCAACCTAAAGGCAGATAGTTAGAATTCACCAACTGCTCCAGTTGAGAAAGAAGAACATTCTCTTCATGTATAATTTTCAGGTTTGAAAAACATACTAGAGGGTCAATTATGAGTCTGTTTCATCTCAATGACAGTGAGTGAATTTGAGAGGTTAAATTGGCTCAGTAACATAAATTCTATGCCAATATCTACTGGGCCACTTGTTAACACTATGATAGATGGAAAAGAGATCACGATTGTTAACAGTCTTAGCTTATGTATGTCTACAATCAACAACACACTTGGCACCAGCAGTTGGATAATCAAAAGACGAAATATACTAGGAAAGTCTGCTGTTAGGGACCTCTCCAGAGTGCTGGAAGAGTAACAGTGTCAATCTAGAGACTAAGGTATACCTGATTCCAGCCATGGTCTTTGCAATTACTTGCTATACATCAGAGAGCTGGACAATGCCTAAGGGTAAAGAAGAAGAATTGATGTCTTTTAGTGATGGTGCTGGAGAAACGCTTTGAACATACTATGGACTGCCAACAAACAGGTCTATCCTTGAGAAGCTGAAACCGAGTTGTTCCCTGGAAGGTAGAACTTTTTTTTATATATAAAATTTTTATTTTATACTGATTTACTTACACAATTCGTAAACATTTTTTTTTCCACACTGGCTCTTTCTCATTTCCTTTACCCACCTCTCCCTCCACTCATCAAATAGTGTGACCCTATGATTATCCCCTTCCCCCACTCATCCTCAACTCTCTGCTCCCCTCTCCCTCCGTTAGATCCTCATACACATTTTACTACTTATCTGTTTCTACAATTATGGTCTTAATACAGTATTTATCCTTGTGAGACTGAGTTAGTTCACTTAGTATAATGCTCTCCAGTCCCTCCCAAGTTAGGGAGTGATTTAATAAATCATTGCTCCTGTGTACTGCATTGTGTGAATATACTGCAATTTCTCAATTCATTTTATTGTGGATGGACATTTGGGCTGTTTCCATGTTCTTGTGATGGTGAATAACGCTGCTATGAACATTGGTGTACAAGTCTCCATTTGTGCCTCAGTTCTCATTTTCCCAGGTTATATTCCAAGCAGTGGAATAGCTGGGTCATACGGAATTTCTATGTTCAGCTTTTTGAGGAAAATGCCAAATTACCTTCCAGAGTTTTGAAGCTCTGCCTCACATAGTTTGGGAACATTATCGGGAGGGACTTTGGAGGACATCATGCTTGGAAAAGTGGAGGGACAATGTTGGAGAGGAAGACCCTGGATGAAATGGATTGACACAGTATCTGGGGCAAGGTTTTTTGGAGGCAGTGAGATAGGCTAGGGCAGGCTTCAGAGCTGTTGTACATAGGATCACTATGAGTCACAGTCAACTCGACGGCACATAACAACAACATAGCATCATCAAGGTACTCGGATGGCCTACTATTAAGAAGCTGTACTTTAATCCCAAAGGCACACAGTTTGAATCCACCCAGTGTGTCTACTTCCATGTGATTCACTGCTTCTGAAAACCTGCTGGATAGATAGCTATGGGTCAGCTCCAACTCAACAGTGCACAAAAACAACAAGATATCATCATTAGCCCCTTTCCATCTGATTGTTGCCCTATTACATAATCTTAATATTACTTTTTATATATTTGTTATTAAATAATGAGTGATAAAGCAATAAGTATTATCAAGCATGAATATACATTTATCTAAATGTTAATATGAATATTATAAATTACAGAAATCTTAAAAATATAAATTTACAGTGACCGTTATTTTATATAATCAAAATAATTATAGTTTCATAGTGGTAACCTTCCTAAACTATGGTGTTTAATATTAACTGGAAGAAGAGTTACATGTACATTTATCATATAATGATAAAAAGAGTGAAATTGACATCTCTTATTTTTTGCACATGTCACTCCTCAGTTTTCTACCATTTCTGTTAAAGGTATCCTGATATCCTCTCATTTCAAATTCAAAGAATGCATATATCTGACAGTGACGTGCAGTAACAAAAGTACAAGAAGTATGTCCTTAGGAAAATCATCTAAGAGCATCTGTGGCTGATGTGCAGAGATTCCTCAGTTCCTGTATTTCTTGGGATTGATTATTCAGTGTTTCCTCTAATTCTGGAATCTTCAAATGTATACTGAGCTCTCTTTCTCTCTTTTTATCATTTTGTTGTTGTTTTGTTTTATTTCTTTGCCAGTTCCCCCCCCCTTTTTTCCAACATATGCTTACTGGTATAACTAAAAACCCAACACAACCAATACTAGAAAAGGATGCAAAAAACCTGGAATATGAAAATTTGTTGACAAAAATACATTTACTCACTCAACAAGTATTTGTGCAGTACTAATTATGGTCCTAACCTAGCATCCAGGAATTCCTGCCCTCCTGGAATGAACATTCTACCAGAAGACCTTACTGATTATAGTGATTCTAGGAATTTACTAAGAAAGAAAAGATCGCTGACATCTAAAATATCTATGAGGTGTTTGTGGTTTACCAAGGTGATTTGAAGGATAGTTTTCTAATAACTTAATTACAGTAAATGGCACTTTCAGTTGGAATTCAGAGAAGATGTGTAGAAAACTAACATGGGATTTGCTCAATTTGACATCCCAACAGGCTTAAACTGAGCTGGTTCCGATGTGGAAAACTAGCATTTCACTACCACCAAGGAATAAAAATAAAAAAGGGAAGTATGACCCTTGAACTTGAGATCTCTGCTTGAATCAAAGATGAAAAACCAGGACTTGAGAGACAATGAGAGGTTGTGTAAGATGGGCTAGCAGCTACAGTGGCGGCGGTGGGTGTAGACACAAAGGTGGCAGAGTCAGTGACTGGGGTAAAAACTGTAGGCTCCAGACCTGCAGAGCTAGGGCCAAATGCCTTTAGAGGTGCCCTGATGCTCTGCTATGTGATTAGCAGATATTCAGTGTAATACTTGCTCAATCAGGCCAAAGGCTGATCAGAAAGAAGTCTGCCTGTGGGCACATCACTGAAAAGTCTGTCCTCAGTGAACCCTTGATTATTCCCAAACCTAAATTTGTACGTAATTCCTTCTCTAATAAACTTCATTGTGACTATAATGTGTGAGTGAGTTTTAATGGCCTTTGCAATGATTTTTTTTTTAACCCAGTAGATGCAGTGAGGGTCAGGGGAAGGATAGTTGGCTTTTAGAATTGGTAGTTGAAGGTTTGGAGCATATGTCTACCCCAATAAGAGTTGCCTTTGTTTTTTAATTTTTTTTTATTATATTAGTTTATTTACAAAATTTGAATGCATTGTTTTCCAGGCCAGCTTCTTCCAATTTCCCTCACCCCCACATCAAATTGTACAACCCCATGACTAATCCACCCCAGCTCCCTCCTCCCTGCCCCCACACATCTGTGCTATGGGTCGTACTTTACTAAATGGCATCTAACAAAAACAACACATTCTGCTATTCATCCTTCTTTTTTTACAATAATGGTTTTAAGAGACTGAGTTCAATTAGCATAATGCTCTCCAGCTTCTCCCATATTACATAGTATTTTTTGAAATTGTTCCTTATGAGTGTTGCATAGCATTTATTTTTATCATATGAATATACCATAATAAATGAATCATTCATTTGTTGGTAGATATTTAGGCTGTTTCCATTTTATTCTATTGTGAATAATGCTGCTGGGCTGTGAAACTTGGTGTATAAATTTCCAATTGTGTCACAGTTCTGTTTTCCTTGGGTTATGTTCCTAGCACTGGAATAGCTGAGTCATTTGCAATTTCTATGTTCAGCATTTCAAGGAAATGCCAACCTGTCTTCCAGACTGTTTGTACCATTTTACAATATCACAAACAACATATGAGAGTGCCAATCTCTCCACAATCTCTAATATTTATTGCTTAATATATTTAAATGCTTACATTTATTGTTAAACTTTGTCATTGATACTAGAGTAAGATGATACATTATTGTGGTTTTGATTTGTATCTCTCTGATGCCAGTGATTTTAAGCATTTCTTTATGTGTCTGTTGGCTATCTGAATGTCTTCCTCTGAGAATAGTCTTTCCATGTCTTTTTCCTCATTTTGTAATTGGTTTATCAGTTTTCTTCTTGTGGAGGCCCTGTAGAGAAGGGGTGTATGATTTAGTCAATTGCCTTTTCTACCTCAATTGGTAGGATCATTTGATTCTTTTTCTTTGCTTTGCTAATGTGATGGATTATGTTGATTGTTTTTCTTATGTTGAACAATCCTTGCATAACTGTTAGGAATCCCAGTTGGTCATGATGAATTACTATCTTTATACTGTTGGATTCTATTAGCCAGGATTTTCTTTTAGGGTTTTTGCATCTATATTCAGAATAGATATGGCCTATATGTTTCTTTTTTGGTAGTATCTTGCTTGGTTTTAGTATTACGCTTAGGCTCGCTTCATAGAATCACTCTGGGAGTGTTCTTTCTTTTTCTGGTTTTTAAAATCAAATAAGTAGAGTTGGTGATAGTTTTTCCCTGAATATTGGTAGAATTCAACTGCAAAGCCATCTGGATCAGCACTTTTCTAAAGGTAAAGTATTTTTTTAAAAAATTGTAATTTTTAAAAATTAATTTTAATCAAAGTTTACAGAGACTTAGGGTTTCCAGTCATTCATCATTGCACTTTTTTCCCTGCCTACTCTCTCCCCCCAATTCACACTTCTCCTTGAATAGTAAAAGAAAAACTCTTCCATTGTTATGCAATCCCTCCCCATAAGTCCACTCCTCTGTGCAGCCTTCATTCTAGACTCCTGTCATGACAATAATACCCAATCATATATCCCTTTTAAACAGTTCTCTCCCTCATCTGTTTCAATGCAATATGCATCATTCCTCCCCTCCTTCTCTGCCTTCCCTCAACCCCAATGTCAGTCCCATTTTACAACAGTGGCCCTATGCAATATTTGTCCTTTTGTGATGGAGATATTTCACTCAGCATAATGTCCTCCAGTTTGTATAATATTTCATGAGTTCCTTGTTTTTTAATGCAATGTAGTATTCCATTGTATGAGTATACCAGAGTTTCTCTATCCATTCATTTGTTCATGGGCACTTAGGTTGTTTCCAGTTCTTTGCTATTGCGAACAAAGCCACAATAAACATGGGTTTACATATATTTGCTTGAGTGGCGGTTATTGTTTCTTTAGGTTAAATTCCCAGTAGTGGAATTACTGGATCAAATGGTATTTCTATTTGCAACTTTTTGAGAAAGCAACATACAGCCTTCCATAGGGGTTGCACCATTTTACACTCCCACCAATAGTGAATAAGGGTTCCAGTTTCTCCACAACCTTGCTAACATTTGATGTTTGCTGTTCTGTTAAATTTTACTATTCTTACTGAGGTGAGATGTTATCTCATAGTGTTTTTACTTGCATCTCTCTCAGAGCTAAGGATTTTGAACATTTCTTCATGTGTTTGTTTGCCATCTGAATGTCTTCTTTGGTGAAGTGTCTGCTCATATCCTGTGTCCATTTTTCATTTGGGTTATTTACCTTTATTTTGTTGTGGTGCTCAAGTATTTTATAAATTCTAGATATAAGTCCCTTGTCTGATATGTCATTTACTAAATATTTTTTCCAATCTGTGGCTTCCCTTTTTACTCTTTGGAGAAATTTTTAGATGTGCATAGGGGGGATTTGATTCTTAGAAGGTCCCATTCATCTATTTTATCCTCTCCTGGTTGTAGGTTTTTCAGGATGCTTGGAAGACTGTTTATGTTGTGGATTAAGACTTCTAGGGTTCTTACAAGCTTTTCTCTAATGAAGTTTATAGTCCTTGGTTGTAGTCCTTGATCCATGTTGAGTTGGTTTTTGTGTATGGAGTGAGGTATGAATCTTCTTGAGTTTTCTGCAGATAGTTTTCCAATTTTGGCAGCCCCCTTTGTAAAAAAGGCTGTTATTTCTCCAATTGATTTTTGTATGTTGATCTTGTATCCTGCCACTTTGCTGAATTGGTCAATTATGTCCAGTAGTTTTCTTGCTGAGTCTTTAGGGTTTTCTAAGTAAACAATCATATCATCTGCATGATATGATAAGAGATAAGTTTACCTCCTCTTTGCCAATTTGTATACCTCTTATTTTCTTCTCTTCTTTTATTGCTATCACTGAGACTTCCAATACAATATTGAATAAAAGAGGTGATAGTGGTCATCCTTGACTAGTTCCTGTTCTCAACAGGAATGTCTTTAATCTCTCTCCATTGAGAACAATGTTGGCTCTCCCTCTAATCCTTTTTGTTTTTGTTGTTGTTGAGTGATTTAATCAGGAAAGGCTGTTGAATTTTATCTAAGGCCTTTTCTGCATCAATTGATAGAATTATGTGGTACTTGTTCTTTGCTTTGTTAATGTGATGGATTACGTTGATTTTTTTTTATGTTGAACCATCCTTGCATACCTGTTATGAGTTCCACTTGGTCATGGTGAATTATTTTTTTTATGTATCATTGGATTCCAATATGGATTGAGGCTCAATGTCAAGAAGACAAAGATACTCACCACTGGACCAATTGGCAGCATCGGGATGGATGGTGAAGAGATTGAGATTGTACACAGCTTTAGTTTGCTTGGCTCCACAGTCAACACTCTTGG
>NW_006399752.1:269882-270508 GCF_000299155.1 Elephantulus edwardii | reverse complement strand
TTTTTATTTCTTGTAACAACACCCACTCATTTTCAAGCAAGGTGTTATTCAGCTTACAAATGTATATTTTTTTCCTCCTTTATCCTCTTGCTACTAATTTGTAATTTTGTAGTGGTCTGAGAAAATGCTTTGTATTATTTCTACGTTTTTTTTAATTTATTGATGCTTGCCTTGTGACCTAAAATGTAATATATTCTGAAGAATGTTCTATGCACATTGGAGAAGAAGGTATACTGTGGTTTTTTTGGGGTGCATTAGATTATAAATATCTATGACGTTGAGTTGGCTTATTGTGTGGTTTAATTCTTGAACATCTTTGTGGAGTTTTTTCCTGGTAGTTCTGGGAAAGGTTTTTTATGACCTACTCAATTTCTTCTTTTGTGTTGGCTCTCTTCAAGTCTTCTACATCTGTCCATGCCAATCTGGATGAGACATAAGTCTCAAGGAATTTGTCTATTTTCTGTTGTTGTTACATGCCATCGAGTCATTTGTGACTCATAGCGACCCTATGTACAAGAGCCCTAAACCCTGCTCTATCCTGTGCCAATCTCACTGTCTCCGACACACCCATCCCAATTACCCCAGTCACTGAATCAATCCACCTCATAGAGAGTCTTCCCCTCCTG